>NW_005874395.1:0-16094 GCF_000147115.1 Myotis lucifugus | reverse complement strand
CATCTGGATGGCGCCTGGTGGTTCCTGCGCCGGCGAGGTGAGCAGCAGGGGGTGTGGGCAGGGGAGAGGGCATGTGGCAGGGGCCTTGGGATAGGCCAGCTCACTCCGCCCCTGCTCCCTCCTGCTGCCCCTCCAGGGTTGTGTCTGACCACTGCTACCCGTTCTCGGGCCCGGAGAAGACGGAGGCAGGCCCCACGCCCCGCTGCATGATGCACACCCGGGCCACGGGTCGGGGCAAGCGCCAGGCCACTGCCCGCTGCCCCAATCACCACGCCCATGCCAATGACATCTACCAGGTCACGCCTGCCTACCGCCTCGGCTCCAGTGTAAGTCTGCGCTTGGGCGAGGGGCAGGGGAAGAGAGCAGGAAGGCCGGGGCCTCAGCCCCTAATGGATACTCTCCTCCCCGCCTCCCACGCTGCAGGAGACGGAGATCATGAAGGAGCTGATGGAGAACGGCCCTGTCCAAGGTGAGTGTCCTTCGTCCTGCCCCCTGATCCCACAGGGCCCAGCAGCACACGTGTTCTGTACAGCACTGAGCAGCAGGTCCACTGGGGCCGGACGTGGGGAGACCATGTCCCCTCCCCATGGGCAGCACCTGGTAGGAGAGGCTGCGGGCCGGGGTGCGCATCTCCACTCGGGCTTCGGTGCCTGTGCTGACGGCTGAGCTGGCCCCACCTTGCCCTCTGCCCACAGCCCTCATGGAGGTGCACGAGGACTTCTTCCTGTACCAGGGCGGCATCTACAGCCACACCCCGGTGAGCCTCGGGAGGCCAGAGCGATACCGCCGGCACGGAACCCATTCGGTCAAGATCACAGGGTGAGGGGCTCTGGGGGACAGAGGGGTTGGGGGCCGCCGAGCTTACACTGGGGGCTCTGAGCCTGTCCAGAATCCAGACCATCTCTCTGCAAAGCCCTGTTTCAAAGAGGAGGAAACCCAGACTCCAAACGAGGAAGGACTTAGCCTAGTCACACCAAGAGTTGGTGCCTTTCAAGGTTTCAAGGGACTGCTCCTTCCTTATGGGGGGAGATAGAGTAAGTCCAGTGCAATAGACAAGGATTCAGGAGTGGCTAGTCTCTCCCCATCTCAGCACCTGCTCAGCTCTGCCCGACAGGGACTCACTCCCCAGCCTTCAGTGTCTCCACCTGAGATAACAGGAGGCGTCAGAGTGACTGAGGTCGGTTGTCCAACCAATGACAGCTCTTGGCCGTGGAGTTTGGGGCCTCTAGGGCACCCACATTCGCCGAGTCTCTTCCTTCTGGTCCCTGGCACCCACTCCTCCTCGGCTCCCCAAGTGAGGAAGGAGGGCAGGCGGAAGGGTGAGGTTCCAGAGAAATGGCCCACAGAATGGGGGTCCCTGGAGGACGGAGGCCCACATCCCCCCTGTTCTGCACGCCCCTCAGTTATCCCTCTTGTGCCTTCCCCCACACTGGGCACAGGCACACAGACTTAGAGGGAGACCGAGGGAGGTGCAGACAGGACAGAGACCTGCCCAAGTCCTAAGGGTGTACCCACGTGACCGAAGGCAGCAGGGCCTGGATAGGGAATGCCTGGGGGTGCAGCCCCTGAACGCAGGTGGAATCAGCTCCCTTGCTCCTGCCCGGTCTGGCCCGCAGGTGGGGAGAGGAGGCACTACCTGATGGAAGGACGCTCAAATACTGGGTGAGTCCCTGCGCTGCGGGCCCTGCAGCCGCTGTCCCCTCCCCCGCCTCCGCTTCTCCATGCCCTGCTCATGCGCCTCCTCATTCCCAGACCGCAGCCAACTCGTGGGGCCCAGCCTGGGGCGAGAAGGGCCACTTCCGCATCGTGCGTGGAGCCAACGAGTGTGACATCGAGAGCTTCGTGCTGGGGGTCTGGGGCCGTGTGGGCATGGAGGACATGGGTCACCACTGAGGCTGTGGCCACCATGCCAGGCCAGCCGGCAGAAGAGCCCCCTGTGGGGTGGTGCCCCTGCCCCACCCTCCTGCCTGGTAGATCGTGCTCCGGACACAGGCCGACACCAGGGGCCTAATCCTCGCGGGTTCTGCTGACACAGCGCCCGGCTGGGAGCCGAGGGCAGGCGAGGCTGGTGGAGCCCCCAGACCGCCCAGCGGGTATGGGACAGAGCCTGGCCGGGAGAACCAGCCTGCAGACCCCAGGCCCTGCACCCCCACGCAAGACCACTGAAGCCAGGACACTACCAAGTGTCCAGCCCATCCCACCCCTGTACTCTTATTCTCCAAAGATATTTATTTTTTTCACTGTTTTAAAATAAAGACAAACTATTGGTAACTTTAATAACTTGGAGCTTCAGGCCAGAGTTGGGTGGCACATGGTTAGGAAGCAGAAAGGACGGCCTGAGGTCGCGCTGGTTGGCAGTGGTGTGTGGACTGGACATCTCCGTCTCCACTCAGCCCTCGCTGTCAGCGGCCCTGGGCACTGAACCTCTCGGAGGTAGACCATGGATGGCATGACCTTTGACCCTCAGAGAGACATGAGCTCCTGGGAACCACCTTTCAGACGCTGACTCGGCACCGCCCGAGCGGGGCAGACAACCCCCCAATCAGCAGAACTGGCGCCAGTGCCCAGCAGGCAAGGGGGGCACAGCCCCACAGAAGCTGAGCCTCTGTCTCCGCAGATCAGCCTCTCCAAGCCCCCCAGGCGAGGCCCCCTCTCCTTCCCTGGGCTGAGCTGAGCCTGCCTCTCCAAGCCCTCTCTCCACCCCACCTTCCCAGGCTCCCAGGCTCAGCCTGGCTTTCAAGGCCATGAGGACCCGCCTGGCCAGCATCCTCACCAGCATCTTCACCCTGTGCCCAGGCAACTCCGGAGTCCTCGCCGCTCCTCAGATGTCCAGTACAATGCAGACCACTGGGCATTTGCACATGCTATTTCCCGGGTCCAGAGACCTTCCATTCTACCACCCTTTGTCCCTGCCCCACTCCCATTTCAAAGCCAGCCCCAGGTTTCCTTCATCCAGACAACACCTGTGGAGGACAACAGATGCGTCCCCAAACTGCCCTAACCCCACCTAGCGTGGCTTACACACCCCTCCCTGGACTCACCTGCACCCTGCCCTTTCACCCTGGATTTCACTCCTCTGGGCGTCTACTTACCTCCTCGGTTGGGCTCTAGTCCTCTGAGGGCAGTGGTTCGTGAGTGGGTCCTGGTACCCACACGGAGACCCTGGCGTACAGTGGCATTCTAGTTAGTGAAACGGTTGAGTGGACATGACTCATTCTCCTCCACTTGCCTCGAGACCTGGACCCCTGCCCATCCCTCTAAGCACAGATGTCAGTGGGGAGCCCAGGGAGGCTGTGCCTGGGCGGAGGCTCCCACAGCAAGGATCTTCCTCCCCCACCCCGAGGCCAGTCACCAAGGGGAGGCGAGGTCCCTGGTGGGCAGACCCTCAGGAGGGACCGGAGTCCCCTGGCCTTTTGGGCATCACCTGAAAGGAATGTGTGGCCCGATAAGGGGCCGCCTTTGTCTCATTTCCTGTTTGCCAGGACGTCCCGAACTTGGCTGCCTGGCGGCCAGCCCATCCCCAAGGAGTCAAGGCCAGTCAGTGGCCCTGGGGACCGGGAGGGGCGGGGACACCCACCAGGGAATGCGGGGGCTGCCGCTCACCATCGCCTTGGGCTGCAGCCGCCAGGACGCACTGCTGCTCCCACCGGAGGAGGGGAAAACCCTGTCCAGGGGCGGCTTGGCCAGCGGCGAGGCTGGAATTTTCTACAAGGACCTTTGGCGGAAGGAGAGGGTAGTAAGGGTGCAGCCAGGTTGGAGGCTGGGGGCCGGCCCTGCGGACCCTGGGGGAGTCAGCCCCGCCCTTCCTTAGTCCTTCCCCTGGCGAGGGAGCCCCAGCCCGCCCAGCCCTGGAGTGGAGAGGGTTCGGGTGGGACTGTGGAGGGCTTGGCCTGCCTGAGTGACCTTGCCTGTCACCCTTGGTTCTCTGATGTTAACAACAGACGGACGTGTTGTTAGAAAGAACCTGGCAAACATCAAACCGCACCCCGCCCAGCCAAATAACTGCCCTTGAGCCGATCCATAAGAAACCCCAGCACCTCGTCCCTGCTGGGCTGTGTCCTGAGCTATTTAGTCCCTTCCTCCCTCAGGGCCTAGGGCCTGGGCCATTAGACACGCCTGGGTTTGAACCCTGCTCCGTTCGCTCCACACTGGCGAGGTAATGCTGCCTCTCAGAGCCTGTCTTAGTGGGGATACCAGTACAGTCCTGGACACTGAAGAAGGGGGCCACGCCCTGACTGGTGTGGCTCAGTGGTAAAGCATAGGCCCGTACACCGGAGGGTCGAGGGTTCGATTCCCAGTCAAAGCCCCAGTCAGGGGCCTGTGTGGGAGGCAACCAATCGATGTGTCTCTCTCACATCCATGTCTCCCCGCTACCCCTTTCTCCCTCCTCTCTTCCGCTCTCTCTCTCTCTCTTAAAAAAAAAAAAATCAATGGGAAAAATATCCTCGGGTGAGGATGAACAACAAAAAATAAGAAAATAAATAAAAATAGAGGAAGGGGGCTACGTCCTGAGAAATTCACTAGGTAATTTCGTGATTGTGCGATCACAGAGCGCACTTACAGAAGCCGGCGTGGTCTAGCCTGGTGCACGCCTGGGCGATAAGGCGCAGCCTATTGCTCTAGGCCACAGACCTGTACAGCGCGTTGCTGCGCAAAACAACACGAGATTGGATCAAGCCCAAAAGAAAATGGTGCAATCGAGAGACCCGGTAAATGAGACGAGGCTCCTTTAACACAGCGACTGTTTGACAGCAAACACTGCTACGCGTAGAAAGAGTACACTTTAAAGTAAGGCTAAAAAGCACAGTGTAGCAAACACATGAAGCAGCCGCATAGTCCTTTATTACCCTCATCAGGTATTACGTACCGTCTGCGATTCTATATGTACACTTTCACAGGAGTGACAGTGCGGTCGGTTTATTTACACCAGCATCACCACAAACCCATTACGACAGCGATGACGCCAGGACAGCTGTGCCATCCCTCGGTGGTAGGAGCTGTTCGGCTCCTCTGTAATTTATGGGACCACCGTCACGTATGCGGCCGTTGGTGACTGGGACATCGGGATGTGACTGTACGCACCTCCCGGAGTTGTTGGGAGGATTGCACGAGACACAGCACGCTGAGCATTTAGCTCCGCGCTTGGAACGCAGGGGCTCGGTGACTGGTAGCAGCTCTCATCATTCTCAGGGGATGGACGGGTTTGATAACATAAAGGCTAAACATTTATTGAGTGTTTAGCCACAATGCCACCACATTGCTCTGGCTGCTTTACATATAGTATCTCCTTCAACACCAGAAACAACCCATTTCCTTATTTTGCAGACAAGGAACAGAAGCATAGACGAGCCTAAATTTATTTGAGGCGGATTCAAACCCAGACCCTCTCCATCCTCATACAAATCAGCTCTGCAGGAATAGTGGTTGATTGGTAGTGATAGCTCAGAGTCTTTTCCAAGTCCTTTCCGTGCTTGGAAAACTCTTATTTATCCTACAAAACCCAGCTCAAATGTCCTTTTCTGGAAAGCCTTTTCTGGCAACAATCCTCTGGACCTCCAGAAACTTCAGCATGTATCCCGGGCACAGAGGGAGTATCGGTTGACAACTTTCCCCCCCACCCCCAAAGGAATGGGGCAGGAATTTTTTTCTTAGCCTCATCCTTTCTACCCACCAAATGTTCTGCTTGGGCATTCGCTCTGGTCTCCTGTGGGGCTCTGCAGGGTCCCAGGGCACCTGACTCTAGTTTCCCAGGAGCTGCTAAGTCACATCACTTCAAGAGTGCTGATGCCTCACATCTTCCTGGTGTCTTGCCAGCCCCCATCCTTGCCTGGTGCCCATTAAGGGAAAGGAATTCATGCCTACGGAGCCTGCAGCGGGCCAGGCCCTGGGCTGGGTTCTTCCTGCACTTTAGCTCCTATACACATCGCTGTGAGAAAGTATATCGTTAGACACCAGTGCCAACCAGCAAGGTGACTGTCAGAATCCAGATGGTGAGCAGGGCTCCTGGACCCGGACACAGCTGGAATCAGAGACACAAATTATCCCAGGACCGCCGACTCTCTCTCTCCTGCCTGTCTCTCTACAGCAGTGGTTCTCAGCCTTCTGGCCCTTTAAATACAGTTCCTCATGTTGTGACCCAACCATAAAATTATTTTCGTCGCTACTTCATAACTGTAATGCTGCTACTGTTATGAGTCGTAATGTAAATATCTGATATGCAGGATGGTCTTAGGCGACCCCTGTGAAAGGGTCGTTCGACCGCCAAAGGGGTCGCGACCCACAGGTTGAGAACCGCTGCTCTACAGACTAACTCTGCCCTGAGGAAGGACGTGTGGCCTCCTGAGCGTCTCAGCCCACAGCCATGTTCTCAGTTCTGATTCAAAACAAAACTGAACAGAACAGGGCGGTTCCTGATTGGCCTGTCCCTAATTAGGTGTGCGCCTGTCATGGAAGCCATGACAGCCTTTGCTGAATTGGTGTTTGGGGGCAGGGGGGGTCCCCAAAGAAGGAGAGGGCCGCTATTCCAGGTGGAAGAAGGAATAGTGAACAGATGACAGAAATAGGCCCACAGCAGCCAGGGATGACCACCATGGGACAGGCAGGGAGATCAAGGCTCAGGAATGCTGTGACTCTATGGGGGGGCGGGGGGGGACGGTAACACAGACTACATTGCGTTCCACTGAATTTGTGGATTAAACCAGAGAGATACCCTTTACAGGCCAAAGAGTGAGGGATTCCTCCTCAGCGTCTCCCTGAGGATTCACTTCTGAGCTCTAGGAGGTAACTTCTCTAGAATTCCATCCACGCAGCGAGAACTCTGTGGCTCTGACACTGACACCCAAGGCGGTCTTCCCCACGAAAAGCGAAGCCGGCAGACACAGGAGCTGTTCGCTGGGAGACGGGAGGAATGAGAGAATGAATGGGTGCACACGGGCAGGGCCTCGCGGTGCTGTCCACCGTGGCAGCAGGGCCCCCTGGCGGCTGACGCCCTCACCTGCCTCAGCCCAGAGAAGCCGTGGAGAGAAGGGGCCTGTGCAGTCCCAGAGCCCAGCAGCTGCTGTAGACTGTGTCTTGCATACATTCCTGGTGAGTCCTCATAACGGCTCCGTGAGGCCCGGACACTGACCCAGGGGACAAAGCAGGAAGGGGCAGAACTGGTTGGAGCTCTCAGTCTGTGGAATCCAGAGGCCGGCTCGTGGCCATGGCCCCCACCTCGCACTCCCCACCCCGATGCTGTGCCCCAGCCTGGCCAGGAGAGGGCCCCAGTTAGGCATTAAGGTTTCCCGCACCTGTGGCACTGTCCTTCACACTGCCCTTCGCTCATGCCTCCATTCAGGCTCCATGTCTTCCCCCGCCCCCACCCCCAGCTCCCTCCCACCCGCCCCGTACACACACCTCCCTTGGAAAGCCTTCATCCCAGAGCCAGACAGAGCCAGGCTCAAATTCCAGCCCCAGTGGACTCCCCGAAGCCCCCTTCCCACTCTGAACTCAGCGTCCCAGTCTGCAAAATGAGGAGTCATCTGTTACCTCTGCAAGCCCTAGACTGAGGATTTCCCCAGGAATGAGGAAATCAGGGACACGAGCCAGGCACAGGGAAAGTTAGACGGAGAAGAATCGGTACCTAATCAATCAGAGCAGAGATGTGCAGCGCCACCTTAAAGGGCCAGGCTCACTCTGGGTCCTGCAGAAGGCGAGGGGCACCCGGTGAAAGTGTTGACCCATCGGAAGTGGTAAGCATCCTTGGACAAGGTGAGTCCCCACGACCCCAGGCTGCCGAGTTTGTCCAGAGAGAGTCAGCTCTGGCCTTCGGACCAGTGGCCACGCCGAGCCTGTGCTGAGCCGGGCCAGGGGGTGCCCGGCAGCTGGCTGGTGCTCTAGAGGAATTGGCCGCCTGGGCCTGGCGCCCCGAGCACAGGTCTCTGCCATCTGCTTCCTTGTCGCTGAGATAAGGCCGACAGAGGAGTGAGCCAGCAGAGTGTGAACAGGAAGTGGTGGCCTGTGCCCAGCACGCATGGGCGAGTGCACATTTGCCTAAAGGCATTCAGCATCCATGACTTTTAAACACACCATGCCAGCCTGCATCGCTCAGGAAACAGATGGCAGGCTCTAATGAGAATTGGGGCAGAGTTTACTTTCTAAAGGATGAATGACAAAGCGGGTGTAGGGAGTCACCAGAGAGCGCGCAGTGCTCTGGGCCAGCAGCAGCCTGGCTTTCATTCTCCTGGCTGCAGGCGGAGCGGGGGGAGAGGGGACTGAGCTGGGGGAGAGGCCTGGAGAGCAGCAGAGAGCTCACGGTGAAGGAACAGGGATTAAATGCTCCAACCTCACTCTCTTCCCTCACTCTCATCTCCTGCCCGGCTCCCCATTGACCGAACCCCACATGGACTATGGCTGTAGACGTTTTAATCTGTTTTTGCGGGTCTTGTGTAACAGCAATGTAACCCTTACCAATACACTCAAAAGGAAACATCGGCCAAGAAGCTGGGATAAGCATGAACTTATATTTCTTTATTTTGGTGAAACATATAAAGCAAATCTGGCAGAGTTGTAAGGAGAAAGTCACACATCTATAAACAAAGTGAGAAGTTTTCATTAAACGTTCTTAAGACCAGGTAGCAAATCAATCAATCAAGTTACCCATTGTTTTCAAGTTCAGCGTGAAAAGTAGAACATTTCAAAAATTACCACGCGTGGCCATTAAGGAAGTCTACATTTTTCACAGAATCAATATCGTTCAGTCACATTCTCTAATCCCAACATAGTAAAATTAGAGACCAACAATAAAAAGTTGGCCAAGGAAATTCAATATGTTTGTGAACTTAAAAAACTCATTTCTAAAACATTATCATGAAAACGGTAAGATATGTAAAACTGAATAACAATAAGCTAAAGTGGAACTGAGAGGAAAAACTGTAGCCTTAAAAGCATTTATTAGAAACAGGAAGGATTGGCAACAAAGGAATCCAGCCTCCAACTCAAGACTTGAGGGAGAGACCATCAGAAAACTCAGAGAGTAGAAGAAAGCAAGTAATAAAGATAAAGCAGAAAGTAATGACACAGAAAGCAACAAAAAGTTGAACGAATTCTTTTAAAAGCCTTAATAAAATAAAGAAATCACTAGCACATAATGCACAATATTGGGAACAAAAATAAAGATATGACTAGAGATGCAACCAAAGTTTTTTTTTAAAAAAAATCACCAACTCAGCCAGTGTTGCTCAATGGTTGAGCATCAACCTATGAACCAGGAGGTCATGGTCAGGTTTTAAAAATTAAAACAAAACAAAAACACACAAAATAAGATTTAGAAATAACATTTTAAATGCTAGCAATCACCAAAGAAGTAAATGGGCTGCTTTCACCAGTTCACAGATTACCAGCATGCACGGAAACACACAATCCAGCTACATGCTGTTCGTGAGAGACACACATAAAACAAAAATATGGAAATCCTGAAAGTACAGATCTGAAACGGGATACCCTCGGTATGGCAGACACTGTCCACTGCCTGACCGACAGCACGCCCCAAGCCTTTTGCCCTTTGCCACAGCATCCTGGTGTTTTTTCCAGGCCGTAGGCAGAACTCTGTGGGCCCCGGAGGAGTGGACTTCCCCAAGTCCCAGCTTATTTCTTGTAACATAAAAGCACCAGCCCCAAAGGATGGCTTGGGATGTGGTCAAAAGCTGCTGGTGGAATCTCCCACACCAAGGAGAGGACCGGGGTGCCTGCTGGGGGCTGATGGGTAAGTAGGCAGAGTCCGGACAAATGGGCTGAAGTGCCCACCACCTGCCCTCATGCTTATGAGGCCCAGGGCAGGAGTGATCTGGAGGCTCAGGGCCCACCTCCAATCTCTTCCCATTCTGGCTCCATCCCGCACAGCGAGGGACCTCCATGTACGCCCGATCTAGGAGGCGGCAGGACATACTGGACATCAAGCAAATCTGCCTTCCGCTCCGGAGGGAGACACTGTATGTTCTGAAGATAGCGGACATACAAACATCCTTGAAGGGACTGTGGGGGGTGGGGGGTGGGGAGAAAGGAAAAGAAAAAGTCCAATTCAAAAGGGCAGTTAGAGTCCACAAATGCAGCAGACCCGAGAAATGTGTCTCTTCACGTGAATCATCTCGATAGTTTTACTAGTTCTTCTGTAGCCATTTCTTTCTTTTTCTTCTCGCACAGGCTAGGACATCCAGAACATCTTTGAACGGAACCAGAGATAGTGAACATCTCTTTAGGTTTCTCTGACTTTAAAAGGAAGGCTTTTAGTTTTTACCATTAAGTGGGATGTTTAGTGTAGGTTTGAGAAAGAAACCCTTTGTCATATACCACCTTAAGGAAGTTCCCTCCTGTCCCTCGTTTGCCTAGAATTTTTATAAACTGCTTAATTTTATCAAGTGCTTTTTTCCCCCATCTGTTGTATATGATCACAGCATTTTTGTGTCTTTTCATCTGTTACTGTTGAGACTTAACATGACAATTTTCTAATGTGGAAATACCCTTGCATTCCTGGAGTAAATCCAACTCGGTCATGATGTATTTTTAAAAATATATTGCTGCCCTGACCGGTTTGGCTCAGTGGATAGAGCGTCGGCCTGCGGACTGAAGGGTCCCGGGTTTGATTTCAGTCAAGAGCATGTACCTTGGTTGCGGGCACATCACCAGTAGGGGGTGTACAGGAGGCAGCGATCGATGTTTCTCTCTCATCGATGTTTCTAACTCTCTATCTCTCTCCCTTCCTCTCTGTAAAAAATCAATAAAATATATTTTAAAAAAAATAAAAATAAAAAAAATAAAAAAATCAATAAAATATATATATGTATATATATGTATGTATATATATATGTGTATATATATATATGTACATATCTGTATTTAATTTGATAATAGTATTATTTAAACCTACGTCCATAATTGAGAATGGGCCTAAGATCTTTCTGCCTCCATCTGTCCTTGTCTAGGTTGAGTGTTAAGTTGCTACCAGCCACAGAAAATGCAAGGGGTAGTTTCCCCTCTTTTTCTATTTTTTGGAACAATTTGTACACAACATGAACTGTCTGCTCGCTGATTATGTACCTGAGCCCTAGATACTTGCCTGTCATCGCCACATGCTACCACCAGTGGATGGGAGAGGCGTGAGGGGCCTGTGAGCCTCTGCATGTGAAATGGTCGGACCCTCCTCAGCAGTCGGTGACGCTGGGATGGAGGTCCCGTTACTGATCCTTTATTCTTACCCGAAGCTAAGGCCTCCCGCTTTACATCATCAGCAATGAAAGTGGTGTTTTGTCTTCCATAATTACTCTTTTACTTGATTTCTGAGCATGTCAGAATCAGACCGAGGAGGAGAAGGACTATTGAAAGGAGACCTCCTTGGAGGTCCAGGCTGGCAGGTACACAGAGAAAGCTCAGGCGATCGATTAGAGGGTAATTAACACAGTAATTAATTAAAGACATTCCCCAAAGCAGGTTACATGCACCACTGCCGTGGGTGACATTTAGTGGTAAATCAAAAACCCGTTGTTATCTTAAGAGTTATGTGTTTATTTTAATATAGATTAGAAAATATAACTATATAATTGCAAACAAGAGATATAAATACAATATCAAAGTTGCAACTTTACAGGCATAGTGTAAAGCTAGGATGGTCAATTTAAAGAAAAATAATACCATAAGTAAATATTAATACAGGTAATAAGAAGATATGATTTAAAAAAAAAACGAGACAGAGGCATGAGAATAACCACAGTTTGGAAAATATTCAAACAAAGGCCTGTGTAGTGAATAACAAAGCAGCGTCTGCCACCAACTGTCCCCTGCAAACTCACAGACCGAGAAGACACAGGGACGTGGGGAGATTAAAAAATGAGAGAGGAATACATTCTAAAGAAATTGAGTGATTTTCTCAAAAGGACCAGGTTTCTATTCAGGGTGCTAGTGTCTAGAGTAAATCCCTCCCTATCTTGGCCCAGGGTGGGACCCGGGGCACCCGCTTGCCTGTCTGCACCCCTTTCTCTTGCCTCCAGCAAAGCCTGCTGGTTGATCTCCCCACTCGATAAGCCTAGCGACATATTAAAGACACTGTCAGGCATGCAAAGATTCAGAAAGCGTTCCTTCCCTGCACTCCCTTCTACAATGTTATTTGAAAATATACTCCAGCAAAACAGAGGCACAATCCAAGAAAGAGAGAGAGAACAGATTCACGAAACACTGGAATGAACCCAGGAGTGCAATGAATAGAAATGCCAGAGATTCATAAAACCATCATTCAAAATTAGAACAGGAAGTCAGAGGGTTTGGAGAAGAACCGCTTGAAGGAGAAAAATGGGCTTCATTCAACAAATAATGTAATTAAGAAGCTGGAGGATTTTAATGACCTGATTTAAAAGGCATATGTTTCTTTTCTCAAGAAGAAAAGAGAAAAGCAGTTAGAAACTCCCAGGGAACAAAAAGTTGTATAAAAAAAGTCATGCTCCAAATATGAAGCAAATTAAAATTTAACATGACTCTGAGTGTCTGAGGGACTGTAGGGAAATACATTTGAACTTGAAGCCTGGAGCATTTCCCTTTAAGCAGCACTTAAACCATAAGATACAGTTTCTTCTCCATGGGGCTCAGGATGCCAGTTACCTCTGCAGAGAATAATGTTTATATAATCATGGCATTTTAAAAAATTAATTAATTCATTCTTTTTTTTTTTTTTTTTTTTTTTTTTTTTAGAGAGAGAAGAGGGAGGGAGGAGAGATCAATGGGCTGCCTCCTGCACGCCCCCTACTGGGGATGGAGCCTGCAAGCCAGGCATGTGCCCTGACTGGGAATCAAACTGGCAACCTTTCCATGCGAGGGACTGGACGACACCCAACCAACTGAGCTACACTGGCCAGGGCCATAATCATAATATTTTATAAACATTTATCTTTATTGTTGAAAGTATTACAGATGTCCCCCTTTCCCCCCATTGACCACTTTCACCCTGCACCCGCCCCGCCCAGGCCTTCACCACAATATTGTCTGTGTCCATGGGTTATGCATAAGCATCATAATTTTTAAAAAAGAGCACTTTATTGATTTTCAAGTTTTGAAACTCAGAGATAGACAACACACAAAATCGGGATATTTTAATTATGGCTATAGCACAAAATGCAAACGAAATGGTTTATTGAGAAGAGCTAGGGCTCTGGCCACGCTCGGCTCTCCAGGGCTAGGTTCGGCTCTCCGAGGCTCCAAGGCTAGGCTAGACTCTGCGGCTAGATCGGTCTCTAACGATGTCACGCTGCACATTGACAAGTCACACGCTTTTTCTTGGGTTGGCAACTGAAAGGGTCTGAGCACCAGACTGGCCGCAGGGAATAGGCTGCCAGGGCCTGGCCCTCACTCAGGTCTCCAAGTGAGATCTTTGTCCTATTGAAGGTTCTCCTCAAATGTCTGGTGATCCAGGTCATAGTTAGAAACCCACCAGACACACACACACACACACACCACCCCTCCCAGGAAAATCAGGCCTCTCTTTCTTTTCCTTCCTATTTCAAAATAACCCACACCACATCATTGTTTATTTACTAATACTAGAGGCCTGGTGCACAAAAATTTGTGCACTCGGGGGGGAAGAGGGGGTCCCCCCGCCCGGCCTGTGCCCTCTCACAGTCTGGGACCCCTCGGGAGATAACAACCTGCTGGCTTAGGCCTGCTCCTGGGTGGCAGAGGGCAGGCCCAATCCCTAGGTGCAGCCCCTGGTCAGGCTCAGAGCAGGGCTGATTGGGGAGTTGGGGCGCCGCCCCCTGTCATGCACAGAGCAGGGTGGATCGGGAGGTTGCGATGCCACCCCTAGTCATGCTCAAGGTAGGGCTGATTGGGGGGTTGGGGCACCGCCCCCTGTCACACTCAAGGCAGGGTCGATGGGGAGGTTGCGGCGCCACCCCCTGTCACACACAGAGCAGGGTCGATCAGGGGGTTGAGGAGCTCCCCCCTGTCATGCACAGAGCAGGGCCCATCAGGGGGTTGGGGAGCTCCCCCCTGTCACTCACAGAGTAGGGCCGATAGGGGAGTTGGGGCACCCCCCCCCGTCACACACAGAGCAGGGTGGATCAGGGGGTTGGGGCGCCGCCACTGTCACACTCAGGGCAGGGCCGATGGGGAGGTTATGGCTCTACCCCGTCACACAGAGAGCAGGGCCCATTGGGGGGAGGGGGGATTGGGGCGCGGCACCCTGTCACACACAGAGCCACAGGGCAATCAGGGGGTTGGGGAGCTCCCCCCATCATGCACAGAGCAGGGCCTATCAGGGGGTTGGGGAGCTCCCCCCTAACAGGCACAGAGCAGGGCTGATCAGGGGGTCGGGGCGCCTTCCCCTGTCACGAACAGAGCAGGGCGGATAGGGAGGTTGTGGCCCCGCCCCCTGTCACACACAGAGCTGCAGGGTGGTCAGGGGGTTTGGGCGCTGCCCCCTGTCATGCTGATCCCAGTGCCGGGAGGCCTCGCTGCTCCGCTGATCCCAGTGCTGGGAGGCATATTACCCTTTTACTATATAGGATAGAGGCCTGGTGCACAGGTGGGGGCCGGCTGGTTTGCCCTGAAGGGTGTCCTGGATCAGGGTGGGGGTCCTGCTTGGGTGCTTGGCCAGCCTGGATGAGGGGATGATGGCTGTTTGCATCTGGTCACACCCCCTTCAGGGTGGGGGTCCCCACTGGGGTGCCTGGCCAGTCTGGGTGAGGGGCTGAGGGCTGTTTTCAGGCTGGCGGGTGGCTGAAGCTCCCAACCTGTTCTTTTTTCCTTTTTTTTTTAATTCTGGGCCAGCTTTAGCTCTGAGGCTTGGCTCCAGCTCTGAGACCTCCACTGCTGAAAGCAGGTTTCTGGCCTTTGTTTACCTCCTGTATTTGAAACAATGTTGCGATCCTGCTGGCTGAAGCCCAGCTGACTGAAAGGAGGTTTCTGGGGTTTTGTTTAGCTTCTATATTTGTTACAATGTTTCTTAGAAAGCAGCTGAGAGGCCGGCAAGGCAGGCGGGGAACCTGGCTTCCTCAGTCACTGGAGCAAGCAAGCCTCCCTGTTTGCGTCAGCTGCCTGGCTGCCAGCCGCCATCTTGGCTGGCAGTTAATTTGCATATCTCACTGATTAGCCAATGGAAAGTGTAGCGGCCGTACGGCTAATTACCATGTTTCTCTTTTATTAGATAGGATTACTTATTATTTTATGACTTAGATCTTTAGCAGCCTCTTACACCACATATGGGCTCAAGTTAAAGATAATATCAAATGGCAAGATAAGCAGAAGGATGTCTGACACAGCCCCGATTCTTCCCATGATGGCCACTCTAATTTTTTAAAAATATGAAATGATTTTAAAAATAGCACATGTGTGGAGGTGTGAATCTCTGTGTGGCTGCCGCCCAGCACCTGCTGTTTGCACGGACCCTTACACAACGCGATATGGCAAAGGCTCCTGTGGGTCTTATATCCAGGGAGATGAGGCACAGAGAGGCTGTATAAGAGTCCTACGGCTGCTGTAACAGATTGTCACAAACTGAGTGGCTTCAAACAACATACATTTTCTTCTCTTACATTTCTGGAGTTTCGAAGTCCAAAATGAGTCTTGTGAGGCTAAACTGAAGACATCAGCAGAGCTGCATTCCTTCTGGAGGCTGTGGGGCAGAACCTGTTCTTTGTCTTCCTCTTCAAGGAGACACCTACATCCGTCGGCGCATGTCCCCTTCCAGCGCTGGCATCACTCCGACCTCTGCTTCTCCATCACGTCTTCTCTTCCTGCCTCTCCCACCTTCCTCCTATAAGGACCCTTGTGATACAGTGGACCCACCTAGATAACCCAGGACAATCTCCCCATCTCAAGATTTTTAACTTGGTCACATCTGCGAAGTCATGTATCATATTCACAGGTTCCGGGGTTTAGCATGTGGTTATCTTTGGCGGCCACTGCCCAGCCTGTCACAGAGGTGAAGTGACAAGAGTAGATCACACAGCAGGAAGCGGTGGAGCCAGGAGTCTAACCCAGGCCTCTTTGGCCCCAAAGCCTGAGCTCCCAGCCTCCGTCTAACACTAGAGCTAACAGCCATGAAGCTGAATGGATTTTCCTTCGGGTTCACATGC
>NW_005874394.1:10785-16686 GCF_000147115.1 Myotis lucifugus | reverse complement strand
CGCCAGAGCACAGGCGCATGTGTTTGTACGGAAAGCAACTAACTCAGCTGCTGGGTGCTGCCAGTCACCAGTGCCAGCAGCCACTGCCATCAAGTTCATGTGTCCCACACCAAAGCCCTTCACTTCCTCCCAGGGCACTGACATCCCTTCCATGGCTGGCGCCTTCCTCCCACTGCCACCCAACCCCATGTCCTCATATATGTTCACACACATGTTCACACTTACACTCACAGTCATGTGTTCACACGTATGTTCACACTCACTCATATATGCTCATGTGCTGACAGTCATACCCTCATCCCCCACTCACACACTCACACTCATCACATGCCCACACATACACATGCTCACACACATTCTCATGCACACTCACACTCCTACTCATCAGGAACAACTCAGGACGTAGAAATGGCCCTTGTCCACCAGGGGAGTGGACAAGGAGTGTCTCAAACCATGGCCCCATGATGTCCTATGTCACCCGACCTGCTGTGTGACAAAGTCCCTCCTCCTAGGTCAAACCCAGGTCTACCGAAGCAGGGTCTGCATGATCATGGCCCCGGCATTTTCACAAGTCACAATCGCAACAAACCTGAGGGTCAGGGATCTTTCTAGAGAAAAGGCAGTGAGGGGCGATGGGGGACAAGTGAAAATGGTTCCAAGGCAGGAGTGCAGGGGGAAATGGGAGTCCAGATCTCTGCCCCACGGACCCCTGCCCTGGGCACAGCGGAGGGGCATCTGGCTGAACATGGCGGAGTGGGGATGGGCGGCCGGGCACAGCGGTGCAGAGATTGGGTTTCTCCTCTTCTCCGGTAGTGAGAGCAGCAAGAACAAGGCCACGAGAGAGCAGGTGTCGCGGCACACTCTTCAGCACAGTCGTTTTCTCCACCCTGGAAGCTTCTGAGGGAACTTTTGTTCTACAGTGCTCATCTACCCATTGCTGGGTAGTAAACCATCCCAGAACTTAATGACTAAAACAACCACCATTTCATAAGCTCTTACAATTCCGTAGGTGGATCAGCTGGATCATCGCCACTGGTCTCATCTGAGGTCTCTCAGTGTGATGGCGGTGGGCACTGGAGCATTCAAACTGTCTTCACTCACGTGTCCAGCACCACAGCAGCAGGACTGGAAGGCTCCCTCTCTCCACGTGGCCTCTCCCCCGTGGCCTCCCCCCGTGCCTCCCCCCCGTGGTCCCCCCACGTGGCTGCTTGGGCTTCTGGATAAGAATCAGTGTTCCAAGAAAGAAGAAGTCTTTCTTCCTCACTCCAGGTTTTCACACAACTCAGACAATCTGGAATGAACTTCATTTAATAAAGTTAACTATTTTCGTAGCATCAATTAGAATTTCTTCAGTTCATCACCGAGAGTTTTGGACATCATCAGATCACAATGAAAAGAGCAGTATCTTGTGACAACATCCAGATTTTCTGTTTTATGAGAGAGGCTGAACTTTTCCTGGGGTCAACCATGGAAGGGGCACCATCCACACAAATGCCAAATAGGTCCTCTAAGACAGAGGAGATATTTGGCATTTCTATTTTGAAAATAAAACATTCATTATTTTAAATTTCTAGACAAAAATATTAGAAAACACTTCAGTGACCTTGGGTCTCGCAAAGATTTCTCAAGTAGGACACAAAAAATGTGAACCAGAAAAGAAAAAAAATCAACAAGTTCGACTTCATCAAAATGTAAAACTTTTGCTCTTCAAAAGAAAGAGACGAAAATCAAAATGCAAGCCCAGCTGGAGAGAAAATATTTGCAAAACATATAGCTGACAAAGGGCTGGTAGCTACAATATAGAGAGTGTTTACAACTCAATAAGAAGATGACCTAATAAGAAATGAACAAAACATTTGAACAAACACTTTGCCAAAGAAGTGATACAAATGGCAAATAGGCACATGATAAGATGCTAGACCCCAATGGTCATTAAGGAAACACAAATTCAAACCACAATGAAATGCCACCAGGATGGTTAAAATTAAACAAGGCTGATCATCTCAAGTCCTGGCGAAGATGCAAAGTAACTAGAACTCTCATAGTCTGTAGGTGGTACATACAATAACGCGCACGTTGTAAAAGTGGTTTCTTACAAAATTAAACATATACCTACAATATGACCAAGCCATTCCACTTCTAAGCATTTACCCCAAACACATGAAAGCATATGTCCACACAAATACTTGCACATGAATGCTCATCGCAGCTTTGTCAGCCAAGAACTAGAAACAAATCACATGTCTATCAACAGGTGAATGGATAAACTGTGGTGTATCCATATCATGGAATGAGTGCAACCCAGCAGTAAAACAGGACATATAGGTACACACAGCAGGGTGATTCTGTTGTAGCTCAAAAAATTATGCCGAGTGAAAGAAGCCAGACACAAAAGAATACATACTGTTTAACTGCATTATATTAAATTCTGGAAAATGCAAACTATAGTAACAGGAAGATCAATGTTCTCACCTGGGCCTGGGCCTGGGGAGCAGAGAGAAATGGACCACACAGCACATGAGGAAACTTCGGGGGTGATGGGTGTATTCATTATCTTGACGGTGATGATGGTTTCACGGGGATACAAATATATCCAAACTCATCACATTATGCCATTGATTGCATGTCAATTATATCTCAATAAAGCTGTAATGAAAACTAAAGTCAGTAATGAAAAAAATACATATTGGCTTTTACTTGTTTGGGGGCAACTCTTTGCAACAGAGAAAGATTCTCGAATTTCACCATTTACAAATCCTACAAATGCTAGATACCATGACATGTATTGGTAAAATCTGTTAACATCTCAACCTGTGTAGGGAAGCTATTGTTTTTCAATTTACTAGTTAGACCTCTTCAGCATCATGTGACATGTCATCAATATGTTGACTTGTATTGATCCTTTGCGAGTGGAACCTTTCCGATTTCTCACATTGCATCTGGTCCTGCATGTTACTCACTGAACCTTTACTGGTGTGATTAGGTTTTCTCCCACTGTGTGACCTCTCTTTTTCGGGGCAATAAGTTCTCTTGCTGAATAATTTGCTTCCTGCAACTGATGTGACTTTTTCTCCAATGCTTTACACTGTTCAAGACTCCGATACCCATTTCAAAAGACCAGCCCTTTCCTTTCCGAATGGCCATGGCCTGTCGTCAGTGTCCTCTCAGTGGGCTGGGCCATTGCTGTACTTTTGTTTGTCACACAGAGACAGGGGGCCAGGACCTCACGGCTCCCCAGCCTGTGAAAGCCCGTTGATGAGTGCCTCTCCCCGTAAAGAACAGCGTCTCTGTGTCCCTTATCTGACCGGTGCAGGAAGGGTCTCAGAAGACAAGCTCCTCCCCGACTTCCGGTTCCAGGTCTCACCTGTGGTCCTCCACCCTCACCTTAGCAAGGCTGTCCATGGGCCTGGACCAATCCTCCTCTTTCACGTCATACCTGACCTGTGAAACATGCCACCTGACTCTCAAAAGAATAGAACACGAATGTTAATACAATATAAAGGCCAAGGGCATGACAAATGTACAAAAAGGTTGAACAAATGCAAAAAGTTCACAGTGCAATTCTCTTCTAACCTACACAGTCTGTTTTGCAGTATCTACCACGGCTGAGGCACAGGGGGTAAAAATTACTTTTTATTAGTCTTAAATGTTCTCTCTGATATTACACCTGTAGGGAGTGTTTGCCCCCCATAAGCCAGTCAGCAGTGAGTAAGGGAGGTTGGGGAGGTCACTGGGAAGGAGAAGCTGATGTCGCCAGCCCGCTGTCCCCCTCCGTGCCATCCAGAGCTCACCAGTGTTCAGCAGCGTCCCTGTCTCGAGACAATGGGCTCAAGTGAGAATGACTCAGTGGATGAAGGCAACTCAACTATACACTGCACAGGGGCTGTGATGGTAAGTTTCATATCAACGTGGTTAAGCTGTAGATCCCAGTTACTCAATCAAACACTAATCTAGGTGTTGCTTGTGAAGGTATTCTGTAGGTGTGATTACTTACTGTAAGTTTACTTTAAGGAGGGAAGGTTTTCCTGGAATATCTGGATACCCTGGATGAGCCTACTGAATCGGTGGAAAGGCTTTCAGAGCAGAACTGAGGCTTTACCCAGGAAAAAAGAACTCACGGCCGGCCCCACAGATTTCAGACTTGCCTAGGCAGTCCCACAGTTGCGTAAGCGGGTTTCTTGTAATAAATCTCTTGTCTCCACTCATTCTTTTCTCTGGTGGAAACAGGGGGCTGAAGGACCTTTAACCAAATTGCTTCATCCGTCTTTTATTGCAAATGCTAGCATAGTACAGACATAAAATTCTAAACATAACGTGTGTGTTGGTGGTGGGTGTTTTTTAAAATCAGTTACAAATTCTCACAGAACGGGGCTCTCTAGGACTCCCGTGTAGAAGTTCTGGTTCGGTCTTAGATTGGAAGCACTCATCTGGACCTCCTTTTCCACTCAGACCCAAAACTCTTTCTGACATCGCACATCTTCTCGTTTGGGGTTCTTTCCCTGAGCCACGCTTTTCTGCCATGTCTGAAACTCCAAAAGCCATTTTAGGTGACCGGCTCTTTCCTTATCAAATGGCCCTGGCCTGTCATCCGGGGTCTTCTTGGTGTGCTGGGCCACTGCTGTACTTTCCAGTTGTTGATCAAGATTGTCTTGAATAAGCAACACCCCCTCCCCAACTCTACTTGACTTGATTCAGGGGCCCTCCTACCCCTTTGCCCAGCTGCCCCAACCCTTATAGGAGAATTATCAGAAGCTATCTATGGACCCAAGTAGAAAGTAATGATCTCCTTTCCCCATGTAGAAATGAAGGGAATGATACTTTTCTTTAAAAAAAATTTTTTTTATTGATTTCATAGAGGAAAACAGAGGGAGAGAGAGAGAGAGAGAAACATCAATGATGAGAGAGAAGCATTGATCAGCTGCCTCCTGAATGCCCCCTACTGGGGATCGAGCCCACAACCTCGGCATGTACCCTGACCGGGAATCAAACTGTGGCCTCCTGGTTCATAGGTCGACACTCAGCCACTATATTAGTTTCACGAGCAGGCTGAGTGGGAATGATAATTTTCCTACCACCTCACAGGACTGTCACAAGAATCAAATGTGATAAAGGATTACTTTGAAAACTTATAGCCATAAAGATGAAAGGATCCTCATCATCTTTGTAATTATCTTAATTATTATTCTCACTCCACTAAACCCACCAATTATTCTCTTCCTGCCACACACCTTTCTAAAAGAATTTGCCTTCATCCACAGACCAAGGTGGTTCTAAGCCACTCCATTTGTACCAGGTGGTGTGAAGATAGATGACTGAAAAATCTGGATTCCTTCAACAATTGGCTAGAGTTCTGCACTCTGTATCCTTGAAGAAACTACTTTATAACAGTCACAGTTCTTAGATTGTAAAACCCAAGCATACTGACTTAAAAAAAATAACGTGTTGCCCCATTAACAGAAAGTCCACAATCGACTCTCACTACTAATGATTACATAGGACTACAAGTCACAGCCAGAGCTATAAAGAAAGAAGGGAACAGTGTAAACGTTGGAAGGGAAGAGATAAAACGCTCATCATTTACCTAGAAAAACCAACAGGAGCAACAAACACATTATTAGGACTTATAAGCAATGTTGCCAGATACAAGATTAGCCCATAAAAAATCAACAGCATTTCTCTACACCAGCAATAAATCAATAGAAAAATATAACTTTCAAACACATTTTTTTCACGTTTTAATGTCTCTGAAATTGGGATGCATCTTACATTGATGGCATCTTGGATTTGAGTAAATACAGCATCAAAAATAAGACACCATTCTCAGCTCCAGCGGTATTTTAAAGTATCCTGGCAATAACAAATAATATACAAATACCTCTATGGAGAAAACCTTAAAAACCT
>NW_005874394.1:6982-10601 GCF_000147115.1 Myotis lucifugus | reverse complement strand
TATTTAAGATAAAACTATGATTTTAAAAAAATAAAAGAATATCATTATGACATGAGCCAGTGTTTCTCCACCTTTTTCTTCTATTATTGCCTCGTAAGGGAGCTTTCTTAGACATTTTTTTTCCCTAATTATGCCCCTCCCCCCCCCCCCCGTCCCCATGCTCACAACAGGGAAATTTTAATACCACAGTTATACCAATTTTCTTTTTAGATATTGTATGTAGATCTGTACTTTAATTAAAAAGAGTATTACTTTTTTCACTCCCCTGAAAAACAATGTTCACTCTTGGGGCAATCACCTTCCACCTCCTGCCCAACCCATGAGAATGTTACACGCATAGAGGTGAGGAGGGACTTTTAAAAAAATCCAAAAGCTCAAGCCCTCAGACAGAAGATCAATAGATTTGACTACTACTAGTATATTAGTTTCCTATCACGGCCATAACAAGTTACCACAAATTTATCGACTTCACCCGCCACTCATTGATTGTTACCTCCCAGCTCTGTGTCCCAAGTCCAGTGAGCTCAGCTGGTACGTGGCCCAGGTTCCCACCAGGCTGGCCTGGACCCTTACCTGGAGGTCCTGGGGGAGAATCCTCTTCCAGACTCACTCAGGTTCTTGACAAAGTTCAGGGCCAGGCAGTGGTGGGGCTGAGCTCCCGTTTTCTTGCTGGCCAGCAGCCCAGGGGTCCTTCTCAGCTCCTGGAGGCCACACCCCTTCCTTGGATCTGAGACTCCTTCCTCTGCCTTCCAAGCCAGCAACACACAGTCAAGTCCTTCTCAGGATGCAAATCCCTCTGACCTCCCGTCACCTTCATTTTTCCTCCTGCATCTCTCCGATGTCAGCCAAAGAAATGCCTCTGCCCTTATGGGCTCAAGTGACCAGACTGGGCCCAACCAGATGGCCCAGGACAATCCTGCTACGCTCTTAATGCCTGTGTCCTCCCAAAACTCATATGTTGAAAATCACAAACCCCCAGCCCAGATGATGGTATTAGGAGGGGGGTCATTCGGAGATGACTAGATGATGAGAACAGATCCTTCATGAATGGGATTAGCTCCCTTACAAAGAGGCCCGCTGGGCTCTGCTGCCCTTCTGTCTTGTGAGGTTACAGCTAGAAGGTGCCCGATATACCAGAAAGTGGGTCTCACCAGACACCGACTCTGCCCCCACCTTGATCTTTGACTTCCCGGCCTCCAGCACTGTGAGTAATAAATTTCTGTTTTCTTATAAACAAAAATTTCTGTTTTCTTTTAAACAGAAATTTATAAGCCACCTAGTCTCTGCTATTTTGTTATAGCAGCCAGAATAGACTAATACTATCCTTAATGTTAATTTCATCTGCAGAGTCCCCTCATTACAATACCTCTATTAGTGTTTCATTAAATAATTAGGAGACAGGAATTCTGGGGAGACACCTTTAGAGTCCTGCCTACCATGATTATATTAAAATTAAGGATTTCTTATCCACAAAGGACACTGTGGACAAAGTTAATGGACAGATGAAAGAAAGGGGGAAATAGTTTAAATTTCTGAAACCAACAAGGGGTTGATATTTATAATATATAAGGAACCCTCACAAATGAACAAATAGAAATGGGCAGTTTATAGAAGTGGTAACCCACATTACTGATAGGTATATAAAGAGATACTCAAAATTATTAGTAATCAGAGAAATGCCAATTCTAAAAGCATGAGATGTTACCTTATTTTTATTTGATTGGCGAAAATTAAAAAACTGGAAAATGCTAAGTGCTGGGGGTGGGAGGAGAAATAGAGATATGGGAACCCTCAGACACTGCTTCTGGGAGTGTAGACTGAGTCACCCATTACCGAGAGAAATCAGGCATTACACAGTCAAATTAAGTGCCCCCCGGGACCCAGAAATCCCACTGCTAGTGTTAGGACCCAAGGAAATTCTTACATAGATCCACAGGGTGCACACACAGCATGTTCATCACAGTGTTTTGTGGCAGGGGAACAGATATACACTAGTAAACTATAGTAAATATATACCAGGGAGAAGCACGCAATAATGAGAATCAATTAGTAAAATGGTACCCATAGCATCATGTGTGGACCTTAAAAACATGGCACCCAGTGGGAAAAAAAAAGTAAAAGAAAGAATGAGACATAAAAAATCATCTGGGTCGATTAAAACTACAACAAAGGATACGAACACAAAGTTACATGATAAACACACAAGGATGACTGCCTACAGGAAGAGAAGGGAAAAGGCCACCCGTTATTGGAACTAAAGAAACAAGTTGGATATTTTACAAAAAGTGCTATGATCTGAGGCTTATGAGGGCTAATATTTTTAAAAGCTGGTTGGCAGGGATGGCTTCAGGCACAGCTTCATCCAGGCGTCAGGCAATGTCACCAGAATCCATTGCTCTGCTCTGCATCACCTGGGGTTGGCTCCACCCTCAGACTGGCTTGGACAGAAGCGAAATTTGATTAAGTACAGTTTTTGAGGCAAATATGTGCTCTGTTTGATGGAATGCTCTTACGGTTGAAAAGATAAATTTCTTAGTGGCCTTTCCTGCCTTAGTAATTTTAGCCCCATGAACCCGTCTGAAGGGGGTTCACTACAGTCTCTGACATGTCATCTTGAGCAGCTGCAGTCACTATTCTCAAGACCCACAGCCTACATGCTAATCAGCAGATAAAAACATCTGTACGTGGTTATGGACACGGCTGTGTTTTGATTAAGTACTTGAGATAAGCGTACTTGTTTTCCTGACAAGTGGAGAGAGAGGAAAGAATAAAAATTCATCACAGAAGGACTCCAGCTCGGCCAGAATGAAAGCTTTAATTAAGGCTTTGCTCCAACGGTGTGGTTTTTATTAACGGTGCTGTCAGGGGAAGACACTTCGCAGCTCGCTTCAAGTCTCTACGTGAATGAGCTGGTTGGGGTCACACTCTGGGCTCCCCCTCGGACCCCCAAAGTGACTCATCATCCTGGTGAGCTCAGGCAGGACCAGGGCATTCCGACTCTACCCCTCTGTTGTCTTTCACTCTGTAGCCTGACATCAGTCCGAGGCAGTTGTGTTAGTTCAGTGATGGCGAACCTATGACACGCGTGTCAGAGGTGACACACGAACTCATTTCTTTGGTTGATTTTTCTTTGTTAAATGGCATTTAAATATATAAAATAAATATCAAAAATATAAGTCTTTGTTTTACTATGGTTGCAAATATCAAAAAATTTCTATATGTGACACGGCACCAGAGTTAAGTTAGGGTTTTTCAAAATGCTGACATGCCGAGCTCGAAAGGTTCGCCATCACTGTAGTTTCCCGGGGCTGCCGTCCCAAATGACCACCAATTTGGGGTTTAAAACAACAGAAATTCCTTCTCTCAGAGTTCAGGAGGCCAGAAGTCTGAAATCAGGGTGCTCGCTGGGTTGGTTCCTTCTGGAGATGAGGGAGAATCTGTTGCATGACTGTTGCTTAGCTACGGGGGCTGCTGGAAACCCTGGCATTCCTTGGCTTGTAGCTGCATCGCTCCATGTCTGCCTCCATCTTCGGAGCCTTCTTCTCTGTGTGTCTGTGTCCTCTTCTCTTCTTTATCAGGACACTAGTCATTGCATTGGGGGCCACCCTAATCCAGTAGG
>NW_005874394.1:0-6583 GCF_000147115.1 Myotis lucifugus | reverse complement strand
GACTTGCTAGGGATGTAATCCAACCTTGGGCTGTCCCTGAATGAGAATGTCACTCTGTGGTGATTCCAGAGCTAGGTGGGACGCAATCCTCCAATCCCCGGAAACCCAACTCCAGTTCCCCACCCCCCTCAGGATTTGGCCTGGAAGTGGGGGTGGGGATGGATTATGTGGCAGAGTGAGCTCCGGAATCTTCCTTTCCAAGTAGCTTCATCTCACAGGGCTGGGCCAAGGCCTCTGGCCAGTTCAGCCAAGTGAAGTGGCCATCCTTGAATTTTTCACATTTCCATTGGTTGCTACAAGGTGCAGGTGCAGTGGGGGCATACTCATCCCTCATGGCTGTGTGAAGAAGCTTCATAAGCATTTTTGGTAGCTTGTTACAGCAGCCGCAGGAAACTAATACACACAGAGCTGTTATCATCCCCATTTTACAGATGAGAAAGCCATGGACTGCAGATGTTGAACAGCTTGCCCAGAGTGGTCGACCCAGAAACAGCAGAGTCAGGTGTCCAGCATCCCTGCTCTTGGCTACTACGGTCCTTGCCACGAGAAGCTTTGCAATCTGTATACATCTATATATATAAAAGCCTAAGTGACTGTTACGACCAAATGACTGGATGGGTCAACCAGTTGCTATGACACGCACTGACCACCAGGGGGCAGATGCTCAACACAGGAGCTGCCCCCTGGTGGCTGGTGTGCTCCCACAGCCAAACTCCCGTGTTCCCTCACCGCCCCTCCCCGCCCCCGCCAGCTAACCTCCTATGGTCCCTCTGCCCCCCACCCCCGGGCCTGCCAGCCCTGGGTGAGATGGCCCCAATCAGCCCTGATCACCAGCCAGGCCGAGGGACCCCACCTGTGCACAAATTCGTGCACCAGGCCTCTAGTAAAGAATAAAGCAATGCAAGGCAGCAAGGCAGTAAGAGCCTGAGGTCTGAGGTCAGTGCAGTCAAAAATAAAAGAGTTGTCAGGAGGTCAGGAAAGTTTCACATAGAAGGTAACTTAGGGCTCTTTCTATGACAACAGACAAAAACCCCCACAGACTGGTAAAAGCAAAAGAAGAACTATAATGGCTCGTGTGTGTGAATTTGAGAAGACGAGCCGCAGTTGGAATCAGGCACTCAGACAATGTTGGCAGCAACCTGTCTTTCTTCACTTCTTGGCCTGCTTTCCTCTCAGACAAGCAACCCTCCCCCGCACCCCTCCACCCCCGAGAGGGCAACACCCACATCCTCCCAGCAACCCCTGAAGAAATCGAATCTTTTCTGACAGTTACCAAAAATCTCCTAGGATTGAGGCTCATCGAACCAGATTGAGTCCTATGCCCATCCCTGAAATAATTGCTGTGAGCAGGAGGCTGAGAGGGCTGGTCGATGGATCACCTGAACCCTGGGTGTCTCCACCCACTGCATGTGTTTCCGGGGTCAGGGAGAGGCAATTCTCCAAAGGAGAATGAAGGTTTGGCCAACAGAAGAAAGAGGAATGGACATCAGGCAGGCAGGATCAGGTGTCCACTAGTCTACCTGACCCGCCTCATAGAGTCAAATTTAACATGTGAGGGTCATACATGTGACATTTATTCATTACATATGACAGATATTGCCCCACCCCTCCATACCCCCATTCCTTACTAATAGAACCCTGAACTTGAGTTTTGCTCTGATATGAGGTGCAGAGCCCTTGAGTTCAGGGAGTAAGGACTCCTCCCCAAGCTCCAGGGGATATATCATGAGTGGTTCTAAACCAACATGGTGACCTACTGTGATTTTCCAGATACTGCTGCTGGAGGTGGCCATGAGCCCATGTTCTGGCCAATGAGATACGAAAAGAAGTCTGTTCAGGGGCTTCCAGGAAATGTTTTGCTTCCTGATAAAAGTGGAAAGAGCCCTAACCGGTTTGGCTCAGTGGATAGAGCGTCGGCCTGCGGACTCAAGGGTCCCAGGTTCGATTCCGGTCAAGGGCATGTACCTTGGTTGCGGGCACATACCCAGTAGGGAGTGTGCAGTAGGCAGCTGATCGATGTTTCTCTCTCATCGATGTTTCTAACTCTCTATCCCTCTCCCTTCCTCTCTGTAAAAAAATCAATAAAATATATTTTTTTAAAAAAGTGGAAAGAGTTTCCTACCACTCTCCCTTCCTCATTTCTTGTCTTGGACATGGTTATATAAGGAGGAGATACTTGGAGCTGCAGCAGCCAGGTTGCAACCATGAGGCAACCAGCGGAAGACCAAAGGGCACATGATGAGGATGACAGAGGGGAGGTGGGAAGTCATCAGTGAGCCCCTGCACCAACCTGGAACTGCCCATTGCAGAAATCTTGTTGTGAGAGATAATTAAATGTCTTGATTGCCCCAGCCATTGTTAGGTATTCTCTACCATGCGGGCAGACACATCTTGACACTTCATTATGAAAATGAAAGATTATAACTCCTCCCATAGACTTTTTAGAAGCTCTCACCGAAACCATTAACTCAGACGCTGCCTCTGCCAGAATTTCAGGAGCTGGCCATTAATATACCTTCCAAAGGCAGCAGGTAGGGCATTCACAGGTAGTGTTGCCAATCGATAAAGCTGTTTGACAGCAAAGTGTGCTATATTATTAGCTGCATTAAGCAGGCAAGTCCATTTCTGTTCCCTCTGAAGTACACAAAGGAGCCGGGATAATTTAGTCCTTTCTGGATATGAAAGTGAAAATCAGAAGGGACATTTTTCAAGCTTTCAAGAAGGTGTGCTTTTTTTGAATCATGAAAAGCAAAAAGATTTTTTTTTTTAGATGACAAAGCCCTGAAACTCCAACAATATACTAGCAGGACACTCTTGAAGCAATTATAGAAATATCTTTTGCTAAATGAAAGTGAACCAGATCCTACTCAGAAAAGACTCATATGCAGCAAAATGACTTATACATGACCCACCTATCTGGCAATCTGTGAAATTTGTTTGTTTGGGGCTTAATTCATCAGATATAATCAGGTGTTTGTAAACTGTAACAATGATTGCAACCATTACTTATTGAGTGCATACAATCGCGCTGGCTAGCACGTTCACCCATCAGCTTGTTTAATATTCACACCCTCCCCAGGAAGTAGGCACTAATAATATCCACACTTTGCAGACAAGGAAACAAGCCCAAGGATATTAAATAAATCGATAAAGGTCACACAGCTCCAATGGGGTGCTCTTTGGTAAGTCTTTAGGATGTTTGCGAGACAGTTGTTAAACATCAGTAGCTTGACATTATATGGTGGGAATATTAACGCCACAGAAGCTGGCAAATGCTACAAGTCAGGGCTTCCCTCCCAATTAACCAGCACACCACTGAGCAGCTAATAACTGTGTAATACAAATATTCACCTTTGACCCAAACTAATGCAGGGATCTACTGATGAGAAATGGTAGACCAGGTATGTTGTTGATAGATAGAAAAATGGGTGGAATTAGTGAATATTGCAGAAATCATAAGCCCCCCGAGAGATCCAGGCAATGCCGTCTACGTACGTAACAAGAGGATTTTTAAGGATACGGGAATCATCTCTGTAAGTCTCAAAGTCTAAATTCCTCAACGCTTAATCAGTGGCACACCCCCCAGCTCAGACATCTGAGTTATGTAAATATCACAGATTTGAGGGCTGGGTAGTGTAGAATACATTTGCAAGAATATAACTATTTTAAAGACATCTGCAGAAGCCTTCGCGTTGGAGTCATTGAAAAGATTCCACCTGACCCGGAACAAGAATTAAATCCAGAGTCCACTCGCCAGCCCGCTGCCCTCCACGGCTGCACACATAAACCCGCCTCTCTCCTGGGCCAGGAACTGACTGGCCCCAGGCCCTACCAATACCCAGGGCTGACCCCAGAGCAAAAGGAAGAGGCATCTGACTTTGCTCACCGCATCGTGGCTCTGAGCAAGGGCACCCTGGCTGCAGATGAGTCCACTGGGAGCACTGCCACACGGCTGCAGTCCATTGGCACTGAGAACCCCAAGGAGACCAGCGCTTCTCCTGCCAGCTACTGGTGACGGCCGATGACTGCAAGAACCCCTGTATTGGGGTGTCACCCTCTTCCATGAGATGCTCTATCAGAAGACAGATGATGGGCGTCCCTTCCCCCAAGTTATCAGATCCAAGGGTGGTGTTGTGGGCATCAAGGTGGGCAAGGGTATGGTACCCCTGGCAGAGACTACTACCAAAGGGCTGGATGGGCTGTCTGAGTGCTGTGCCCAGTACAAGAAGGATGGATCTGACTTTGCCGAGTGGCGCTATGTGCTGAAGATTGGTGAACACACCCCCTCAACCCTCGCCGTCATGGAAAACACCGACGTTCTGGCCAGTAACGCCAGAATCTGCCTGCAGAATGGCATTGTGCCCATCATGGAGCCTGCGATCCTCCCCTCAGCCTGCCTTCTGTGAAGTACTGGTGGTGGCTTAAATGATTATAGGCTGACAGTTTAACTGTCCAGTTTGCAAACTGACCTAAGCCAATATGGTCAGGCACAACCTCTTGGGCTCTTTTTGATAGATGTAAGACTTTTCTGGAATGTTTGAGGTGGGCTACTTCTCTGCTACCTCGCCACTGGTTATACTGAAAGTGACCCTCACACCAAACTCACCTCACCTCACCTATTTTTATTGATTAACAAGCATAATTATAAACTTGGTGATGTTCCAGCTTTCGGACTTTTTAGCTGATTTGCTTGCCTGTTAGTTGTTTCTTAAGGACGAGACAACCAAATTTCAGAGGCAGGAGTGTGTCATCCCTGTGTTTGCTGTTAGGCAATCAGCTGGCCTCCCACCCCAGGGCTGCACACAGGCACCTCCCTGACAATACAGGACAAGCCTTGATGGGTCCTTACGCTCCATCCATGCGGCATGAGGCGGGTCTCAGAGCACTTCAGCCAATCCGCTAATCTTGAACAGCACTAAGGAGAGCCCATTTCTACACAAATTTCACCGGTGAAAACGCACTTGTGCTATTCTCTGTGCTAATCAGTAAGACCCCTGGTGAGCAGAGATGAACCCTTCTGATCTACTGTTATTTTATTGCCCTGGAGCGTGGCATCCAACTGGCTAAGTGGGTCACTAACACACATTTATATAAAACTATCTAGAACTTTCTTAAAGTATTAACAGACATTGTAACACTAATGTGTGTGTTACACCCCTCCCCCCTTCAGGGAATCCATGCATGGAATTCAGGGGTGCCATGATTTTCGTGGGGGAAAATTACATCTTTTATTTTCATTGACCTCAGTATTTGCAAACCCTGCAACTTTGCCATCAACAAAGTCAGATAGTCTCCTTATCACATTACGTCTGCTGTATACATCTGGAAACGTCATTAATGCTCGTTGCTTCTTCTGAATTATTAGCCCCTCTGGTCTTTCATTAACTGTAGCACTGCATCCCAATCATTTCTATATCGCTGACGTGTGGGAGGGGCCTTTGGACCCAGAGCCCGGGCCTTCAGAATATTATTTTCCTTCTCAGCTCTGTACTCAAGATTTGCAGTATCGTGTCTAAGATCCTGGCCAAAAAGCAACACCTGATATTCTAGTCCTTAAAAGCCTTCTGCCAAGATCTTACCATCTGTTGCAAGTTGGGTTCCCTGGGAAGCAGACTCGGAGATGGAGGCTGGCGTGCAGGGAGTTTATCGGGGAGCGCACTCACTCAGGAGCAAAACCTGCCTTGGAGGGCCAGTGAAGGAAGCAGGTCTGGCTGCGGGGAGGGTGCAGGGGCAAGGGACAGTCACAAGCAAGTCTCCGCCCATCCCGTGGGCTCTGCAGCTAGGCTGGGGCTGCAGACTTGTCCCAACGTGGCGGGGAAGCTGAGCCTTAGCGCCCACACACCTATCCAGTCACTGGATGTAGCTGATCCCAGGGAAGGAGGCACATCCTTGGGCGAGGCAGGGCTCTGCGGGTCTCAGTGGTCAGCCATCAGCTACCAACACACCCGTCAACCGGGGGAATAAACACATTCCTCCTGGAGCGGTTCCAGCGACACCCACACTACACTGCATCCTATGAGTCACTCACCTACCTGTGCTACCTCACAACCTCACGGCACTTCCAGGTATGCCTGCACCGCGTTGCAGGCCTGAGAAAGGAGGTGATGCATCCCCTGCCACTGTCCTCAGTATCACAGGCCGAACCCTTCCTTAAGCTGTAGACTTCGGGTTACGTAACTCCATCAGTTTCCCAAACTAGAATCAGGAACCAATTCCTCTATTTTCACTCACCTTTCCCCAAAGAACCTGGCCTCCCCTTTAACCCGTTCTGATCAGAGCACCGCCCTCGAGGGTCTAGGCCAGGGGTGGGCAAACTTTTTGACTCGAGGGCCACAATGGGTTCTTAAACTGGACGGAGGGCCGGAACAAAAGCATGGATGGAGTGTTTGTGTGAACTAATATAAATTCAAAGTAAACATCATTACATAAAAGGGTACGGTCTTTTTTTTTTTTTTTAGTTTTATTCATTTCAAACGGGCCGGATTCGGGCCGCGGGCCATAGTTTGCCCACAGCTGGTCTAGGCCCCTGGTCCCTCACCCTCACTCCATCACCAGTCTCTCTTTTTTAAAATATATTTTTATT
>NW_005874393.1:6702-17293 GCF_000147115.1 Myotis lucifugus | reverse complement strand
CCCCCCACACACACACACCCTCCCCTGCCTTCCCTCTGAGGCTCGACGGCCTGTTCAATGCTTCTCTGTCTCTGTATCTATTTTTGTTCATCGGTTTATGTTGTTCATTATATTCCACAAATGAGTGAGATCATGTGATATTTATCTTTCTCTGACTGCCTTATTTTGCGTAGCGTAATGCTCTCCAGGTCCATCCATGCTGTTGCAAATGGTATGAGTTCCTTCTTTTTTACTGTAGTGTAGTATTCCATTGTGTAGATGTACCACAGTTTTTAATCCACTCATCTGCTGATGGGCACTTAGGCTATTTCCAAATCTTGGCTATTATAAATTGTGCTGCTATGAACATAGGGGTGCATATATTCTTTCTGATTGGTGTTTCTGATTTTTTGGGGATATAGTCCTAGAAGTGGGATTACTGGGTCAAATGAGAGTTCCATTTTTAACTTTTTGAGGAAATGCCATACTGTTTTCCACAGTGGCTGCACCAGTCTGCACTCCCACCAGCAGTGCACAGGGTTCCTTTTTCTTTTTCATTAAAAAAATTTTTTTAATTGATTCAGAGAGAAAGGAAGAGGGAGAGAGAGATAGAAATATCAATGATGACTGAGAATCATTCATTGGCTGCCTCCTGCACGCCCCCTACCGGGGATCAAGCCCAGAACCCATGCAGGTGTCCTTGACAGGAATTGAGCCAAACCAGCTAGGGCGAGGGTACCTTTTTCTCCACATCCTCGCCAGCACTTGTCGTTTGTTGATTTGTTGATGATAGCCGTTCTGATGGGTGTGAGATGGTACCTCGTTGTCATTTTGATTTGCATCTCTCGGATGATTAGTGACTTTGAGCATGTTTTCATATGTCTTTTGACCTTCCGTATGTCCACTTTCGAAAAGTGTCTATTTAGCTCCTTTGCCCATTTTTTGATTGGATTGTTTATCAGTTTCACTCTTGCCACCAAAGCTTTGTGCCTGCTGATAAGAATGTTCTTTCTTCCTCCCCCTCCTCTCCCTAAGCAGAGACTAACCCAGAGCCCCTCTGTTACCGCCCCTGCCCTGCTGGTCCACACCGCGGGGAAGGACCACTGAGTCTCCACGAGGGCAGGCACAGGAGGCCTCCGATAAAGGGCGCGGGGGCCCCGTGTGTTGGCATTTCAAACACGGGATCCAGTTGCCAGGGGTCTGAACAGACCATTGGTGAGGACAGACCCAGGCCGGCCCTCCTAGGGGCCAGAGGGAGCAGAGGCCTCTGGGAAGACAAGTCCAGAGCTGCGTCTCTGACCGGTCAGCTGCAAGGCAGGCAGGGCGGCCCAGTGTTTTGTTTTAATCACGAGTGAGATGCTGACGTGGGCCTCCCTGGGGGCAGCGAGGGGGAGACCGGCCCCAAGGGCGGTGGAGGCGCTTCTGCAAACAGTGAAGAAAACCCAAGTCAGCAGCCGCGGGGGGAGAGCGGGCCGGCGGGCCGGATGGAGGACGTTATCAGCCAGGAGGGTGGCAGGAAGGCCCTCTGTGCCCTGCGACCTGCTCGCTGGCTGCTCGGCCTGCCCAGTGCTCGGGCCTGTCCCCTTGCCCTGCGCATCCCGGGGACAGCGTGGCCGAGCCCCAGCGCGGCCCCTCTAGGAGCCGCCGAGCAGCTGGAAGTTGTCGGCCACAGCAAAACTTCCAGCGCATCTCCTCTTCGTGGGTGCCCTGGGCGGCCCTCCACGGGCCGGGAAACTGCTCGCCATACCTATTTTAAACACCAGTGTGATGGTTTATGGCCCATAGAGGGATAATTACGGAGTGCAGAACCCGGCTTTTATGGCCCCTCCTCCCCAGGGTGCACTTAGAGAACAGTATGTGTCATGTAGCCAATTTAGATAATGATTCTGATAAAGATAAACGGAATTGTTTATTATAAGTAATTGGGTCTGCTACGGCCCAGATGAGGCGGCCATGGGGCAGGATGCAGTGGATGTGGGGACGTGGGGACAGGGGCCTGGATGGGGCTCCGGGGTGGAGACAGGCTTGTTCCCTGCTCACTCAGTATCTCTCTCTCCCCCCCGCCCCTCTCTCTGTCTCTCTCTCTCCCTCCCTCACTCCTCTCTCCCTTTCCTCTTCCCATCTCCCGCTTCTCTCTGGGTTGAATGGATCCTCCTCCATCTGCATCCTGGGCAGTGGCTGCTCCTGGGCATAAATAAATCATGGGGTTTTCTGTTGAGTCAGCTGAGCGGGGGAGGCACCTGGAAGGAGGGCCTGGAGGAGTAGGAGGGGTTCTGACCATCCTGAGCTCCAGGGCAGCCTGGCCTATGGGCCTACAGACCCCAAGCAGGTCCCCGGAGCCCCTGAGGGCTGCTGTCCTCCTGGCAGCTGCTGGCAGGTGTGTGGGAGGGAGGGGGATGCGGGGAGTTAGGGGAAGCCCGAGCTGAGACACAGAGCTGTCTCAAGGGGGCTGCTGGCCCCCTGTTGGGGGTCTTTGTGAAGGATAAACAAAGTGAAGGGCCTTTGAGCCCACCCCCTCCCCACAACACACACACCTGAGACCTCTAATTACACCTCAGCCCCAGGCAGGGCCGTGGGAAGGCTGCCCCTGTAACCTGCCCGCCTGACCCGTCCCCCAACCTCTCCTGAGGTCTCCTGGGTGTCAGCGCCTGGAGAGCCGGGCTCTGAAATGCGGGTGCTCAGAGAGCAGAACCCACGCCCCCAGCATCTCTGAGGTGGGGATCCCCAGAAGCCAGGCCCTGAGCTGGGGGTTCGACAAGCCAGAGTGTCTACGGAAGGCTCCTGCAGAAACTGCGCCCTTGCGGGGGATGTGGGGGCCTAGAAGTCAGAAGCTTAATTGTGGGATTCCACAATCTAGCTTGAATAGGGGACCCCACAAGCCAAGATTGGAGGGTCCACAAAATGAGGGAATCCTATAAATCAGGGTCCTTGAGGTGGGGACCCTGAGACATCAAGACAAAAAAACAAAACCACAAGCCAGAGTCCCGTAGGTGGCATACCTCATGAGGCTTGGGGGTCCCAGGGTCCCCATAACAGAGGCCCCCACTGGCCCCTCAGACCCAGGTGTAGGGGCCCCAGCTTGTCTGCCCGAGGCTGCAACTCCCCCGGATTGAAATCCAAACCGGAGGAGCCGGCTGTCACGGTGCCTGTGATCCGAGGCATGATTGAGAGGGGCTCGGCGGGGAGGGGGGCTCCAGGCCTCCAGGCAGCCCCTCTGTGTGGAGCAGCAGCGCAGCGGGAGTCTGAGAAGCAGAAAAGGCAGGGATTTTCTCTTTCTTCTCTGCCCGCTTATCTGATCACAGCGAGGGAAGGGCTCTGTTCAAAGGCGGTGTCCTTATCAGCTGGGATTTGTTTGGGGCGTGATACTGCACCTGGCAGGGAAGCCTTCCTGCAGGTGGAGGGCGGGTCTGGCTGCAGGGTGCGTGCGTCCCGGGTCGGAGCACACACACATCTTGAGAGCATCCACGGTCTCCGTGCACCGGGCTGTGTGAGCGTGCACGTCCCTCACCTGTGCGTCACTGTGTGCGTGTGGGCGGACACAGGACAGACCTGCTCTGGGCAGGGGACAAAGGAAGGGGCTCAGATCTAGGCCTGGGACTGAGCTGCCCTGGTGATGCTGGTCCCTGCCTCCCGGTGCCTTCTGTGGGGTAAAGGCGACGGGTACACGGGGACATAGGGAGGAGGAGGAGGAACACGATGCTGAGGTTGTTGATGGAATGTTGTTGGAGAAGAAAGAACCTTTAGGAGAGGCCAAATCCCATGAGGGGGCTGGCCCAAGAGGGCCTGGGGCCTGGGTCTTTTTGTGCCAGGAGCTAACTTAGCTTGAGACTCAACCCTCTCCCCTGTCTCTCCATCACACCTCTCTCCCCCCTCCCCACCGGCCCCCTGCCAACTACATGTTTTTAAATTAAACTTTTTATTTTGAGATAATTGTAGATTCAAGGGCAATTGTAAGAAATAATACAGAGAGATCCCCTCTCCCCTTCCCCCACTTTCTCTCAATATAATTAACATCTTGCACAATGAAAGTACAACATCACAACTAGGATATTGACATCAATACAATGCACCCGCCTTATTCCGCTTTCTTCAGTGCCCCATGCGTGTGTGTGAGTATGTGTGTGTGCACGTGATGTAGTTCTATGCAGTTCTATAACATGTCAGTTCCATGTCCACCACCGCAGAGAAGATGGGGAGCAGTTCCATCACAGGGGTCCCTCCTGTTGCCCTTTTATAGCCACACCCACCTCCCTGGGAACCCCATCCCTAAGCCCCTGGGATTTTGTATTTTGTGTAGTAAAGGGCACCTCTACCTACCAGGCTCCCAAGCTGGAAATCCCGGCATTGTCGTGGTACCTCTCATCTCTGCTCCCCACCCCATGCATCCAGTCATCCAAGCCGGGGTATTCACCTAATCCTAATCATTTCCGGAACTCCCCCCTTCTCTCCCCCCACCCCACCCCCATTGCCCTGGCTCCTCTCTCCATTGTGCCTAGGCTCTCCCCCTGCACTCTCGGCCCTGCTAACCTCCCTCTGTGCTGTAACCCGCCCTCCTCAGAGGCCACACCTCTGCATACAGACCTCCCACAGCTCCACTCTTGGATTCGAACATAGAACCCGTAGCCAGCTCTGCCCGGGCCCTCTGCAGCCTCTGCTCTCTCTCACTCTGCGTTCCAGCCACTCGGAGCTCCTTGCAGCCCGCCCCCCTCGGGATGCCACGCTACCAAGCCATCCGTTCTGCTTGCTCTCCTGCACCTCCTTCAGCTGGAGCGCACTAGCCAGGGTGCCTTCCCAAGTTCCTGTCGGTGTGCTGCCCCTCCCCGGGGCCCCCCAAGCCCACTCTGCTTCCCCCACCCCAGACCCATCCATGTACTGTCACGGTCTGTTTACTCGCCTGGCTTCCCCAGAGCCAGCACATAACTCGAAGGCAGAGACTGTGTCTGGGTTAGCACTGTGAGCCTTGTGTCTATGTGGTGGGAGCAGATGCCCAAGTCTGGTTGGCGTGGACAGTGAACGATGGGTGGGCAGGTGGTAGGTACCCACGTTGGCCTGGTGTCCCCGCTCGGGGTGGGGACAGAGAGCCGGGGGCTGGAGCCGGTGGAGGGAGACTGTTCGCATCGCTCTTACTGACCTGGGGCCACACGTCCCGGAACAGGGCCTCCTCCTGTGACCTCTGCCTTCTTCCCTGTGACCTGGTAGCCAAGGCCTGCGCAGCTGGCTCTGGAGAAGAGAACAAAGGAACGACTATGGAGTGCCCTCTGGATGCCAGGCTGAGAGGGTGCCACAGGGAACAGAGTGGGCCCATGGGGAAAGTAGGGAGAGTTGTGACAAGAAACCCTGGGTCTGGTTTTGCCCTGTGTGACCTTGGGCAAGTCCCTTCACCCTGGGAAAGGAGGGATGATGATGATATCTTCCGAATGCACTTCCTAGAGGAGCCAGGGAAGCAGTGGGTGTGAGTGTGAGAACGCTGCGTGTTCATTGTGGGCTAATTAACTTTCTGGGAGCCCCCAAAAGTGCCCTGGCCGGGAGCTGAAGCCAGGAGGGTGTCCCCAGCTCAGCCCTGAGGGTCCCCATAGCCCTGCCCTTTAGCCCTCCTGCCGTGGCCCCCTTAGGGAGCCAGATCTAAGTGTCCTCGCGGCCCCAGCCCCCAGCTGATTGTCTGGAAGGGGAAAACCAAGATGGGGGCAGTGATGGGAGGAACCAAGGGAGCTGGCCAGGGTGCTAGAAGTTGGGGTTGCCTGCCCAGCACAGAGGAATTCTGTCCTAAGAGGACAGACAGACAGACAGGCAGGAAGGGGAGCCCCCGGATGACCAGATGGCCATCATCATGGGCTGGAATCCTGGCTTTGGCGGCAGAAGCAGCCTGGAGGGAGGGGCTTTTGCTGCTTTGCTCACCAGCGCATCCCTAGCACCCAGAACAGTGCTTGGTGCATAGCAGATGCTCAAAGAATATTTGTCGAATGAATGAATCAACCTTGTGCAATCTCACATCGCATACAATTCACCATCTCCGAGTGTTTGGTGACTCTGCGAGGTCGAATGCTGCTGTTTTGGTCGCTGAAAGCGATCCCATGGGGCGAGTGGTGCGCCGCGTGCTGGCTCGCCCTGCCCCCTGGATGGTGGTGTGTTCCCAGCTCAGGGTCCACACCCGCTAGTTCCTAAGAGTGCGTGAGGCAGCTGCCAAGTTTCCTACGAGGCATGCGGCCCGCCGGTCTCGAGTTTGACATGCTTGCTAGAGGTTGCAGGGGAGGTAAATGGAGCACCTGGCCAGTATCTCACCAAGATGAGGATTCAGTTGAGCTCTGAGCATCGTAGCAGCCAAGACAGAAGGGAGAATAGGATGGAGGAGACCATTCCCATTGTCCGGACCGCAGGAGGCTGACGAGCTCATCAGCAAAGACTTTTTCCCGTTACCGAATTTCTTCGTTCGCAGTTGTCTTATATGAAGGATGAGAAATAGGCAGGTGTGAAACCCCAGACTTTGGTGAAGTAAAATATTAAGTGAGACCTTGCGCGGAGGCCATCTCACGCCGCTCATGGTTTCAAACAGACAACGACGAAGGCCTCAGGAGCCGCGTGGAGAAGGCATCTCTGGGGGTCACACCTGAGAGGAAGGGATGTGATGCTCCAGGGAACTAGAGGGACATGGGGACAGCGGGGCTTAGGAGCCCAGGAGGGTGGCGGCGCATTGCTCCTGTCCACCCTCGGTCCCCATGGCCTTGGTGGGTAGAGCTGAGCGCTGACCCGAGTCGAAACCGCAGCTGGACCTGCAGGGCTCTCCACCTCGGCCCTGGTGACATGTGGGCGGGATCCTTCTGTGTCCTGTGCCTTGTAGGATGGTCAGCAGCACCCACCTCCACCCCCACAGTGCCCCTAGCACCACCACCCCCCGGTCAAAAATGCCTCCGGACCCGGCTGGGGACGCCTGAGCTGGAGGGACGCAGGCCGTCTGACCTCACACTTCGGTGTGGCCACGTTGCAGACGTCATCGCCGATGCCCCAAACTGTCCTCCATCCCGGCTTTCGCGCGTCACCTGATGACAGAAGGAGTCACACTCTCCTGACATAGCACCGGCCACCCCCCAGCCGCTCACCTGGCCTCGTTGCCACCTTTTTAAGCCACCCCTGTGCATTTTTTTTACTATTTCATTACATTGTGTCCTGAGCTTCTACAACAACAAAACAAGTGGGAAATAAAAGCCCTCCTCCTGGTAGGAAGAGCGTGCTCCCCACAGAGATGGACGCCACCAGCTGGCAAGGGGACCCGAGACTGTCTGGCTGTGAAGGGAAATGGCAAAACCAAAGGACACGGGCACCGTCGTGCGTGGAAACGCCGGAGAGCATTTCTGAAGACGGGGCAGGGGGTGACCTGACAGATGAGATGCGTGGACAGGCCGAGTGCACGTGGGCATCTGGCCGAGCTTGTCCCCTGCAGACAGAACTCTGTGTAAGTCGGCGGCCCAAGGTGCCGCGCTTCCGGGACCACCTTAGGCAGAGAATTGGGGGAGGGGGTGGGGCTAAGAGAGGGAGGCTGGCAGGGCAACCTCAGTGCAGAGCCCTGGCCACGTCCACAGGGGCCCGGATCCCTGGCCCTGCAGCTCCTGGGCCAGAGTTGGGGAGCTCAGGCAGCCATTCAGCAGGCACCCAGTGAGGACGTGCTGCGTGCCGGCCGCTGTGTTAGGCGTGAAACGTACAAACACACGTGGGAGAACCCCGGGAGCTCCCCTGTTCTGAGAGCCCCTACGGCTGTCCGGGAGCTGATGTACAGGTTGTTCGTTGCACAAGCGAAGGGAGGGAACGGGAGACTGGAATCCCTTTGCACGCTGTCCCCCCGGCACGGGGCTGTGTCTGGCCAGAGGAAGGGTGCTGCCTGCACCTAGTGTCAAGGTCCCGTGTGGGCTCGCCGTCGGGGATGACAAGGGGCCCGGGGCCTTCGTGGGTTGGGAGACATCTTCTCAGAAAAGAGGCTTAAAGGACCCAATAGCAGAGTTGGGATTCCCAGGTGCCAGGGGCAGAGAGGGAGTTCTCAGCGGGGGGCATGAATAAGGAGGATGGCCAGGTTTTGTGTTGGGTGAAGGGCGAGAGATGAGGCCAAGGGGGCAGAAAGGGCGAGCCTGCAAAGAGCACCAAATGCCAGGTTTGGAGTTTGGGGTGAAGGGAGTCAGGAAGCGTCTAAGCCAGGGAGGAACTTGTCAGCTCTGGGTCCCTTTGGCCAGGGCGCTGGGAGTGGGTGGGAAGCCAGCCAGCCTCCATGTCAGCCTGCCCCTCCTCCAGGTCTCCCAGGACCTGGGGGCACCCTGCCCGCTGACCCTCTGCCCTCCCTGCCGCCTGCCAGCCCCCTCCCTCCGGTCCAAATTCCCACCTCCTGATTAGATTTGGGAAGGACTAATTAGATATAATTCATTATCCTCAAAAATGAGATCAGAAATCAGGAGCTCTCCCCAGAAGAAGGTGGCCTCGCCCCTCATCCATCATGCCTCTAAGTAACCAATTTAAAGTCAGGCGGACGCACGCGGCGGCGTTATTACCTTGTCATAAATAGTTAGGGGAAGGCCCCCGAACGAGGCAGCTTTATAAATGGTTTTTATCACATTAGTTTGCAGTTATTTGTCATCCACTTTGCTTAAGATAAATGCCAAACAAATAATCAAATTATCAAGCCAAAACCTCGGAAAATCATTGGCACTAATTGCAGCAGGAGAGGCCAGGCGTCCCGACCCAGAGAGCCCCTGCCCCTCCCGGGCCTCTTCGGAGAGTGGGAAGGGAGGTCCTGGAAGGGGCAGGAAGTCCTCCCTGGGGCCAGAGGCACCCAGAGGCCCCACCAGGGGACAGGGCGGGCCGGACCCAGGCTGGGATGCAGGATGGGGAAGGCCTTCAGGGGGCTGGGGCTGGGGTGTTTGAGGGTAGGTGTGCTGGGTGCCCTCTCCTTCATATACACGCAGATCTACTCAGACATGCACAGAGATTACACAGGCTCAGAGACATGCAGACAGACATACAGACACACGGACAGATGCATGTAAACATGTCAGCTCACACGCATACACACTCACCCACGGGCACGCTCACTCGATGTGCTGGGAGCTGGTGCCTTTTGTTTGCCCCAGAAGGGCCCTGTCACAGGCCTGAATGGACCCCCTGCCCCGACAGAGCATGACAGCTTCAGGCAAATCGTGCCCCGGGCCTGTCTGGTTCCTGTCCTGGCCACCAGTGCGGGGCAGGTGGTGAGGAGGGTCCCGGCCTGGGCTGAACGTGTCCCGGGGCGCCTGCCGACTCCCTCCCAGCTGGGCCCGGAAGGCTCCCTCTGGCAGCAGCCCCTCAGTAGAGAATGGCGATTTCACGCTGCTGCCCCCAGGAGGCAGGCCCTCCTGTGCCCCAGCTGGGCCAGGGATGGGCCAGGCCTGCAGGCACCCACCCCCCCCCCTCACCCCAGCAGGGCCCAGCCTTGCCCATCCATCCCTTCCACGTGCAGGCAGGGCAGGGACCCTGTTAGATCTGACTGTGTGGGGGGGGTCAGCCACTGTGAGACTTTGGGCGAGTTTCTTGCCTACCTGTGCCTCAGTTTTCTCATCTGAAACCGGGGTAGTAACAATGCCCGCCTCCAGCTCGCTGTGAGGGTTAACTGAGTTAACACTGGTCAGCGCGTGCACGAAAGCCTAGAACACAGTAAGTGCGGGAGCAGCCTTGACATACTGTAGCTCAGAGGGATTGCGAGGCTCATGTGCACGCTGGCAGTCTTGGCTCAACGGCTCCATCTGTCCCTGCCTCCGTCCCCCAACACGCGAGCACCTGGTGAGGGCCAGGGCTGCACTGCAGCCCAGCCCGCTGTGGTCCAGGCCCGCTGCGGCCCTTGGCTTGCACTGGGGACAAAAATGACAAAACAGGCGGTGTTGGGGTCTTTGGTAGGCGTCGCAGTGAAGGACAGGAACACTTAACCAGTCAGGGGACCCCTTGGAAAACATCCCCGAAATAGCAAGAACTAAGATCTGGGATGGGAAAGAGAGAGCCTGGACAAGAAGTGGGGAAGGATTTCCCCGCGTAGGACAACCTCTGCGGCCAGTGTAGGTCCCTCACACCCAGTGGCCTCTGTGGCCAGTGTGGACGCCCCACGCAGGGTGACTCTGCGGCCAGTGTGGACGCCCGGATGCAGGGTGACTCTGCGGCCAGTGTGGACGCGCGGATGCAGGGTGCCTCTGCGGCCAGTGTGGACGCCCGGGTGCAGGGTGACTCTGCGGCCAGTGTGGTCACCCGGATGCAGGGTGCCTCTGCGGCCAGTGTGGACGCCCGGATGCAGGGTGACTCTGCGGCCAGTGTGGACGCCCGGATGCAGGGTGACTCTGCGGCCAGTGTGGTCACCCGGATGCAGGGTGACTCTGCGGCCAGTGTAGGTTCCTCACACCCAGTGGCCTCTGCGGCCAGTGTGGTCGCCCGGATGCAGGGTGACTCTGCGGCCAGTGTGGACACCCGGATGCAGGGTGACTCTGCGGCCAGTGTGGACGCCCGGATGCAGGGTGGCTCTGCGGCCAGTGTGGACGCCCGGATGCAGGGTGACTCTGCGGCCAGTGTGGACGCCCGGATGCAGGGTGACTCTGGGGCCAGTGTAGACGCCCGG
>NW_005874393.1:0-5515 GCF_000147115.1 Myotis lucifugus | reverse complement strand
CCAGGGCAGCTGCTCCGGGTGGTGGGTGGAGGGCTGGCGCGTGGGGGGCACTGAAGCTGAGCGGCAGCACATGGTTGCTGTCTGTTTATTGGGCAGCGAGCAGGTTTAATGGGCCAGCCCGAGGCCATGGAGAGGCGAGGGGGCTCTCAGAGGAGCTATGGGGAGGGGGGGGAGGGGGTTGGGGCCCTCCCTCCTGCCCCAACTGCTCTAGCTCAGCTGGGTCCCGGAGCCTGGGGCTCTGTGGGGCCCAGTGGGGTCCCTGCCCACCCCCTCCCCGCCCACTAGCCTGCGGGGGGCGGGGGGCTGAGGCCCCGCATTGAGCAGGCACCTGGAAATGCCAGGCCCTGGTGGGAGGGGCTGGGCCTGCCCCTCACTGTCCTCAGAGCCCCAGGGCTCCCTGCAAGGTGTGGCCAGAGCGGTGGGGAGAGAGGACACCTGGCCAGGCATGACCTTTGCCCCAGCCCAGGCAGGCTGCAGCCCCCAGCCCAGTGGCCCCCGAAGCCCCCAGCCACCTCCATCACTCATTTCCCCACCCTCCGAACAGCTGGTGCTTCCAGGGAAATTACCTAATGAATCAACAATGCGGGGATTGTGGAGGCGGAATGGCCCAGAACGGGACTTTCTCCCAGCGCGGCCCACCGGGCACGGGGGCACCTGCGGGGCAGCAGAGCGCTCGGCACCCCTCCCCACCCACCCAGCACCCTGCTGGTTAAGGAAATCTGGAGTCAGGCAGACCTGGTGCTTTTGCCAGTCCCTGCTTTGCCTCTTGCCATCTGTGCCCGTACACAGTGACTGCCTCCCAGCGTTCGTTTTTCTCTGTGCAAATGGGGTTAATACAGTGCCTTGTGCTCAGAGGCTGTGCTGATTGAGAGATGGTTCACGTGCAGTGCCTGGCATAGGGGCCTAAGAATAATTACCATTGCTATACCTGCCCAGGACATTCCCTTTAAGCCTCAGTTTCCCTATCTGTAAAGCGGGGCCAGGACCCTCTTGGCTTCAGGGTGGTGGCAGGGACTGAAATGTCACAGCCTGTGGGAGGCCTCCAGTCTGGTTTCTGCCCCGGAGACCTCCTGGCTCCCAGCCTGGGAGCACAGCTCTGGGAATTCTGCAGAACCTGTTCCCTGGTCTAGCCACGTGGGACTCCTACGCCCTGCCCCAGGGGAAGGATGCCTGCTCCCAGGGTGGGCACCGGGTCTGGGGAGGAACAGCGGAAGTGTGTGGAGCTGGGGCTGGGCTGGGAGCCGGTGGGCAGCCTGTTGAAGCCGGCCCCGAGCTGGGCACAGAGGGCCCATTGTTGCTGGGCCCAGCCAGGCCAGGCCCTCCAGAGCGACCATCGCTGTGGAGTTTCGAGAAGTGTCTAGACAGGGCAGCCCCAGGCCCTGGCCTGGCCTTCCCGGGGGTGGGGTTGTACCACAGACACAGGCTGGTACCCTTGGTTCAGACAGGGGAGGCTGCGGTGGGGGCAGGGCTGCCGAACAGGAAGAACCAACAAGCGCAATCCAGACACTGCTGGCGAGGACGGCGTTGGCCATGATGACTCACTCGGAACCTGGGGAGGGCCCTGGACCTGGGAGTCAGAAAACCCGGGGTTGCAATCTTGACTCTGTTGCTGTGTGACCTGGGGCAGGTGGCTGCCCCTCTCTGAGCCTCATTGGCTTCCATGGAATAACCTACCGTTTGAGAACTCTGGGGTCAGAGGGACAGGTTCAAACCCCAGCTCTTCCTACAGCTGTGTGGCTTTGGCAGGGCGCTCTGTGAGCCTGAGTTTCCTCACCTATAAAGTGGGGTGAGTAACAATCCTCTCCTCATTTCTAAAACGAGATGAGACTTAAGCTGCGTAGAACGGTGCCTGGCAGGTAACGCGTGTGCAGGAAGCACTAACGCCGATAGCCATTGTTACCGTCATCGATTTGTTTTGGATGAAACCGGACCTGCCTGGCACAGAGCGGCGATCATACTTGAACGTGCCTTTTCTGAGAGAGTGTGCTGGGCTCCTCCCCTGTCTCGGCCTCAGTTGCCCTGCCAGTGAAATGGACTCGTCCCAGGCCAGGCCACCCAGGAGGCAGGGCAGCAGGCCAGGCTGCCAGTGGGGAACCCCCCTCCCCAGCCTCTGCCACCCAGCACCAGCTATTTTTAGCCGCGTGAGTAGGAGTAGTTGCTCTTATCTCTGCCTGGTATTTTTGGCACGTCCTGACTGACAGGGTTCTCTGCCCTCCTGTGCCAGCGGCGCCCACGGGGCCTGGCCTGATGCCTGTGCCAGGGTCTCCAGGTGGAAGGGACACCTGTCCAGCCACCCCGCATTTGCCTCCAGTGGCTTCTAGGCCACCCACAGGCGGCCCCAGGTCTGAGGCTGTGGGGGTCTTACATCTGCGACGGGGAGCTGGGCAGCAGCCTCCCCTCCCCCCACGCTCTGTGTGGTTTCCATGGCAATGAGCACAAATCCCCCAGCCCTTCACAGAGGAGCCTTGTTTGTTTTGCCCACAGAGCTCTGGAGACCAAGTCACAGGCCTGGCCCCCCCATATCCCCTCCTCAGCTCTACCTACTCCCCAACCTGATCAGATGGACAGGCCCAGGGTGACCTGCTGAGCAGCTGTCCACAGGGAGCCCGGGGGTGTCACCTCCCTGTCCCTGCCCACTTGGAGCCTCACTTGCCTTGTTCATAGAATTGGGCCGTGTCAGGAAATTGAACATTACTAGGTGCTTATTAAACACACAAGTTGTGCGCAGTCTTTCCTGTTCCCGCCCAAAGTAATTCAGCTTCCTGAGCCTCAGTTTCTTCCCCTGTGAAATGGGAATACAGGTCTCGGTGTCGTTAGAGGGGGTGAAGCTTTAAATCAGATGACGCACATACAGAACTTAGCACAGTGCTTGGCCCCTGCAAGTGCCGTTCAGTGGGGATGGATTCTTCTTCCCGATAGTGTTTCTGTTGATGTTATCATGCCCAGGAAGGGGTAGGGTGTTCCCACCATGCCCTCCTGCCTCTCTGCTTTCCTCCAGCTCCGGGAGCTGCTGGCTGAGCCCGGTCCCCCCACCCCATGGTAACCTGATTTGGGGGGAGGGGCAGCTCAGCCTGGCACGGCCCATTGTTTGCCTCCCCCTTCAGCCCGGCCAGGAGGCAGGGGGCGGGGCCACCAGCTGTGCGGTGACATTCCGCAGCCCTGCTAACCGCTGCTCCTGACTCTGGTGGCTAAATTGAGTCTCGGTTTCCTTAAAATGACTATTTATTGCTTTAATGCAGTATTGAGTATTTACTGAGTGTTGGCAAAAAGGCTGGCCCAGCGCGGGCTCCACAGGGCTGCTCGCCAGCAGGGCTGCTCTGCTCCGGGAGGGCTGGTCTGGAGGGGAGGCGGCCCCTCTTTTCCAGCGGAACAAAGGCCCCTCCGGTGTCCCCTGTGCTGGGCTGCAGGGGCGGGGCACAAAGTCTCTGATCTGGACCACCCCCTCCCCTGGGTAGCGTGTGCTCAAGGGGACAGGGCTGGCCTGACACCCCCACCTGCCCCTCACCAGCCGTGGAGAATCGCTGGCCTTTGAACAGAGCAGGCGGCAGCTGCCCCCCATCAGCCCCGGGGTAGCCCACCTCTTCTTTGGGGCCGGCCCATGCCAGCCCGGGGCATCTCAGCTGTGTCTCCCTGCACAGAGGACCCGCTGCCACCACACACAGCCAGCGAGGGGGGCGAGAGCGCCATTGTCTCCAGGGTTAATGCAAACGCCAACCAAAAACCAGAAGAACGGCACATGAGGGGTGAAGGCCGAGGAATCACTTCATCATAGCTAAAGCGTGTAGGGGGCCTGTACTCCGGGGCTAAGCCGGAACCCAGGAATCCTCATAACCTGGAGGAGGGAACCACGATTTTTGCCCCATTTTACAGATGGGAAAACTGAGATTTGAGAGACTTGACCTGAACCCAGGTCTGGCTGCTTGACTCCCCACCTTCCAGGAGCCCAGGGTGATTTGGTGGCCCCGCAAGAGGAGGTGGGGCTCAGGCAGGCTCCCTGGAGGAAGCGCCCTGAAAGATGGAAAGCCTTCCACCCACAGCCCCGGAGGGGCAGGGGCAGCCAGGAGGAGGGACGCTGGGAGCAGAGGACAGAGGTGGGCCAGCGAGGACTCCTGAGCACAGAGCAGCCGACCCAGTGAGCGGGGCCAGAGCAGGGAGAGCTGGCCTTTGTGTGGCTGGGACCTCACAGCCATTTCCAGAAAGAGGACGGGTTCCTCTAGCAAGAGGGCGGGGGCGGGAGCGGGGGTGTTGAGGGCAGAGAAGGAAGGGGCAAAAGGAAGAAGGGAGTGGGACAGAGATGTGGGTAAGAGCCAGCCATGCCGAGGATAGCAGCTCATGTGTGTGGCCTTCCTCTGTGCCGGCACCACTCTGAGTGCTCCGTGCACACGCTCTCGGCCGGCCGAGGACTTGGCCACACTAAGAAGCAGGGCCGCTCCGTCCCCTTGCTGCCGGGAGGGACTCTGAAGACACTCCCAGGGAGTCAGGAGGCAGCCGAGAGGGGCCAGGAGGCCGCGTCAGCCTGGCAGGGTGGGTCCAGGGACGAGGGTCCGCAGAGGTGCCACCTGGGCAGAAGAGGAGAGGGCCCTGGGCGTACGGCGGTGTCACCTCCAGAGGGGCTGGCCAGAGGGAGCTGGGCTGAGGAGGAAATGACAAGTGGGGCATTTTCTTTCTCTTTTCTGTTGTAAAAGTCATTCTTGCTTGTTGACAAATAAATCCAGACAGAGCAGAGGGAAGTCAAATGGGACAGTCCTCCCCTCTCACCCGCCCCCTCCCCAGAGCAGTCGGTTGACTGACAGGTAACATTCCAGGCCTTTCCCGTGTGTGTGTGTGTGTGTGTGTGTGTGTGTATGTGTATGTGTGTATGTGTGTGTGTGTGTGTGTGTGTGTGTGTGTGTGAGAGAGCATGTTCTGCATGCGTGCAGTTGCTACTCCTTCCTACGGGACTGCGTTTGCTCTGTACTTGCTCACTCCACTGAGCAACAAGCTAAGGACATGGCAGTGCACGTGGACTTACCTTGTCTTTGCAACCACGGCATAGCCGTCCAGGGAATGGGTAGAGCGGTGATTTATGAGCCCATTTCCCCACTGACAGCCTTTGGGCCGTGGCCAGCGCTTCGTTGTTACACACACAATACATCAGCAGCGACCCGGTGCATATATCTTCCCGCACATGTGCCACACGGCGGGGAACTGGGGTGTAAACATCGGGCTGTGCTGCCCTGGGGGCTCCTGAGCAGCCCAGGAAGCAGGCGGGTGAAGGGTCCGGGGCCCAGGGGAGGGAGGGGGTGTTGAAGGAGGGTCGGTGCTATAGACTAGAAGCGGTGGCTCCAGGGCTTTTGGCACAGACGTGACAGTTGAAGCCATAAGAAGACAGAGCCCCAGGGGTGGGGTCCTGGTTGTAAGCAGGTGGAGAACCAGGAACCAGCCAGTATGTGGAGAGGGACCAAGACCATGTTCCTGGCACAGAGTAGCTGCTCGGTGAACATGGCTGATCGAATGAATGAATGAATGAATGAAC
>NW_005874392.1:0-16107 GCF_000147115.1 Myotis lucifugus | reverse complement strand
AGGAGCAGCAGCAAGAACAGCGTTGGTCCCCACAAACCACCCATGGTCAAGCAGTTGTTTTCTTCCTCTTTAAAAAGTTGGATGAGCCCTGGCCGGTTTGGCTCAGTGAATAGAGCATCGGCCTGCAAACCGAAAGGTCCCAGGTTCGAAAGGTCCCAAGGGCACATGCCCAGGTTGTGGGCTCGATCCCCAGTGGGGAACTTGCAGGAGGCAGCCAATCCATGATTCTCTCTCATCATGGATCTTTCTATCTCTCTCTCCCTCTTCCTTCCTCTCTGAAATCAATAAAAATATAAAAATATTTTTAAAAAATAAATAAAAAGTTGGATGATGGTTTCAAAGCTCCTTGGACCTAGCCTGTACCTGTCGTAGCCAGAACAGCAGACTCAGTCACTGGAGTGTGTTTACTGAAAACTACTTGCTGGAGAAGGAAGAGCCAACTCCTTAGAGGAGCCTGATGATTGATTCTTACCAGTCTGGCCAACCTCCATATACATCTTCCACATGATAGTGAAGCGTAGTAATTCCTCCTGTTGGAAACTACTGTTTGAACTATGTTATTCTTAGACAGTCTCTTATTCTGTAGGTCAACTCTGTTATTTTCAGAGAGTTCCTTATTCTGTGAAATAACTGTTTTTGTTTGAGTAATAGTAAAAGATAAAAACTTAACTGTCTGGCCCTAACCGGTTTGGCTCAGTGGATAGAGCCTCGGCCTGTGGACTGAAGGGTCCCAGGTTCAATTCCAGTCAAGGGCGTGTACCTTGGTTGTAGGCACATCCCCAGTAAGGGTGTGCAAGAGGCAGCTGATCAATGTTTCTCTCTCATTGATGTTTCTAACTCTCTATCCCTCTCCCTTCCTCTCTGTAAAAAATCAATAAAATACATTTAAAAAAATAAACAAACAAACAAACAAAAAAACCACTTAACTGTCTGACCTTGCAAGCTAGCCATCTAATGTAATGGATTAATACTGATAATAATTCCCATATTCTTATGCCAAATGTTTGTTCTTTATGTATCCAAGATTACAAACTGTCTGTAACAATAAAGCCCTATGTAAAACCTGCAGACAAAGAAGCTCAAAAGTATAAATACAGGAAACTTCCTGTGTGACTTCACTCAGAGATTTGGAAGAGACACCTCCCTCTGGGCTGCGTGCAATAAACAACTCCTAATTAACTGGCTCATTAAGGCATCTTGTATCTCATTCACTGATTTATGATACAACAAGAGAGGAGCACTTATTGCAGACCTCTGTAGCCCTAAGAGATGCCTTCTTAGTGCAGTGGTTGTGCTCTAGTCTCTGGAACCAAAAGACCTGTCTGAATTCCAGCCCTGCCCCTTGCTAGGTGATGAGGTGGCTATGAGAATGCACCTCACAAACCTGCACAAGGAGCTTAATTGACCAAGGAGCCCAGCTGCTGTGCTCTGAAGTGCAGCCCTGCATCTGCACCAAGGCCTTGCTGCTTTCACAGATCAGCGACCAAATATGACAGATGCTAAGGTAGGCCTGTTTCTGGGAGACACAATGTTAGGGTTGCCAAAGGAGGAACACACGAGGCCAAGGTGGTAAGGGATTATAACTTTATAAGGTCATCTGAAGACCAGATGGGCTGAGCACCCTACTAAGATGCAGTAGAGTGAGGAGGCTAATGGTTGTGAGACTAGTCTGTCAACCCCGATAATATAGACTGAGGCAGGGATAAGTTACCCCAGTGTCAATTAAAAGGAGATTGGCTTACCTGCTACCACAATCGTTCCTGAGGCTCTGTCCTGGTGATGTAAGTCTGTGGGGCCTTGTCAGGGCCTGGGCAGCTTCAGTGTTGGGCGGCCAGTCCCGGAAGGTATGGGATCTCCATACCGGATCCAGAGGGAGGCTTTGCTGAGGTCCAACCTGGAGGGGCCAGACTACAGTCTCATTTCCAGTGGCCTTCCTTTTTGCACATTGGGGTGTAGGGTTTTAGCAGGACTTGGTCCAGTGTCCTCCCTTGTTGCATTTGAAGCATGGGCCCAGAGGAGTTTTAGGCCCTGACTTACCATTGGTTGGAGAACCGGCATTTTATTTGGGGTTCATGAGAGTGGTGGCTAGGAGCTGGAAGGCCTCCTTCTGGGCCTCAGCCTTGGCCTGATCTCACCTGTTTTTGGATTTGCGTCTCCTCGTCTCTATTATTAAAGCCCTTAATGGTCAGGTGAATGAGGTCTTTGGAGGGATTTATGGACCTGTGTCTATTTTTCAGTTTGTGGCATATGTTGAGAGCTCATTGGGATATAAAATGGGTGTTCAGAAGATGGGCTCCCTCTGGGGAGGTGGAGTCTAAGGTGATAAATTTCTGTAAGGCCTCTGTGAGGCAGGAGAGGCAGAGAGCTGGGGTTTTGTCAGGGCCCTGAGTGATTTTATTAAGTTTGTCAAATTCTTTAGTAAAGGTGGTCAGGTCGGTGGAAAAAGACCTGAGACACCTCTCAACCTGTGTGATGTCGGACATGGACAATGGGACGTGTACCCAGACAATACCCTCAGTTCCTGCTACTCCCTCAGGGGTAGAATGGACATGGGAATAGAAGAGGCTGTGAGGAGGGTGGTCTTTGGGTGGCCTGAGAGGCTGTGTTAGGTGGGAAAAGGCTGTTTTTGTTCTTTTATTTGGGCTCTCAGGGGCCAGGGGAAAGGTGGTTGTTGGTTAGGAGGGTCTGGGTTTTGGGGAATCTGCCGGGGCTGACTAGCAGATATAGAGTGACAGAGATATGATTACTGTGACACAGGATTGCTGTGAAAGGGAGGACTAAGGGACTGCCTGGCTAAAGGAACCAGACAGCCTGGATTGCCTGCCTCTTCAGGCTTTTATTGTAACAGCAGTTTGAGATAAAGTTTATCTTTTAGATTCAGTCAGTAGGGTAAGTAATCTTGGGAGGACACGTGTCTGCAGTGTCCTTGAAGCAAGGGCACCTAAAGATTAAGCATAAAGATTCCAATAAAACACCCAGGGGCTCAGACTTGTTTGGAAAAGTCAAGGCAGGGTCTGCCCCCTTTGGCAAGGTCCCTCCAACCTTTAGGAGAGTCCTCATTACAGACTTGCCAACCAAGTCCCATGATTCCCCACAGGAATCAGCTGCAGGTGAGGGAGGGGATGGGTAAGGGGGTGAAGGTTGGTGGTCTGCTGGGTCAAAAGTAATTCAGAATCAGAAGTGTTAGGGGTATGATGTTTTGTGTGAAGAAGAATCTGATGGGTAGAACAGGACTGACAGAGAGAGGATGGAGACTGCAGGGTGAAAAGGCGTGGACGTAGGGAATCTCTGACTATGTTCCATTGTGGTGTCAGCAATTACCTAAATTATGCAATGTGTTAAAATTGCAAGTGTTGTCTCACACTTTTGATTTCTATTTCCTTGGTGACTAATGCTATCTAGCATTTTTTCATGCTCCTGACCATTTGCATATCTTCTTTGGCAAAATGTGTATGCAGATATTTTACCATATTCAGATTGATTTATTTCATTTTTAAGAATTAGGTTGTGCCCTAAGTGGTTTGGTTCAGTGGATAGAGCGTCAGCCTGTGATCTGTTTATGTCCCAGCCTTCCATTCTAGTTCTAGTCTGAGAACTGTTCATCAGTTTGTAATTTTTAAGTAATTACTATCTTGTTTTTCACACCATGACAAAATATCATATCCCCAGGAATAGCACACCGGGTTCCAAAGAGTGTTGATGGTGTCCTTTCAACCATAACTCATTAATTACCTGTTTCCGTTCACTAAATGTTCCTTTAAAAGGGGGGAACGCCCTAACTGGTTTGGCTTAGTGGATGGAGCGTCAGCCTATGGACTCAAGGGTCCCGGGTTTGATTTCGGTCAAGGGCATGTACCTTGGTTGGGGAGTGTGCAGGAGGCAGCTGATCAATGTTTCTCTTATCGATGTTTCTAACTCTCTATCCCTCTCCCTTCCTCTCTGTAAAAAATCAATAAAATATATTTTTAAAAAAGGGGGGGGGGAGCCTAAAGACCTTGAACCACAGACAGGTGACCTTAGCAACTCAAGAAAACAGTGGACGCTGTTGCAAGGCCATGGGAGGAGGTGTGGTTCATTTCTGACAGTTCCTTCAAGTACAGGGGGGTGTGGCTCCAACAAGGGGACAGGGCACTTCCTCCTGCACCTGTGCACTTCAGGGAAGGGGGAAATCATAGCATTTTGAGCCCCTTAGTGAGGTGTGGTGCTGCACTGCATTCTGGGACACAAGTGAGGTGAGAGTGACCCTGGGGGTGCTATGTCATTTGCCACAGGCCATGGAGATGAAATTCTGGAGCGTTATTCCACAGGAGAAGCCACCAGCTTTGGTGTGGGGGCTGCACACTGTGGAGGTAGATCTGAGGTGAGGAGGCCGTGGGTAGCCAGCACATGCACTTCCGAAAACACAGGGGAGTGTGCACACGACTCAGGGAAGGCTCTTTAGGGACCGGTAGGCTCCTGGGGTCTCCTAGAGGCTAGGAAAAGGCAGAGCATCCCCTCTGACATTGTTGGTGTATTGGACTGTTGTGAAATGTGCTTCCTGGCACAGAGGGGCGTGTTCTTCATGACATGGGCTCTGAGTTCTGTCCAGAGTCACCTGAGGCTACATTTTGCCAACTCTGATTGTCTTTCCACTTAGGAAAAAGGAAGTATGAATATTAAACTAAAGGGACCACTTGTGTTTATTTTGACATTAGATTTGGCTATTTCCACCTAACTGATCTCATAGCAGAAAATTAACGAAGTGATATAGATGTTGCAGTTAAACATGTTTCCCAGAGAGCAGGCACAGATTTGGCTTGAGATGGGAAATATAAGGACTGGAAAAGGCCTCAAAACCTGCCCTGGGAAGACATGAGGCTGATGCCCAAGGATTACAATAGGACATTCCCAGGCTGACCTCACCTGTGCAGACCAGTTAGAGTCCCTATTTCAGATGATAGCATTTCCTGGATAGGACTCGAGAACCCTGGTGTCACCTCAAAGGTGGGGGCCAAGAGCCCTACCACTGTCTCTGAGTTGTGTGAATGGGGGCAGCGGTTGCCTGAGAGGCTGTTTCCTAAAGTCAAATTCAGTATCAAGAACATCCTGTTGTGGCCTGTGCTCTTCTCCAGACCTCTCAGTTCTTTATCAGAAGGACGCCACGGTGGTGGAAGGAAGTGTTGCACATGCAGAACAAGTTTACCATTTTTGTTGTTTCATATTGTTTTTAATGTTTGCACATACTGATCAAGAGTAGTTATGAGTTTTCACAAATGCAGTTACACCACCATGAAGATGGAGAACACTCCATCAACCCAGAGGAACACAGTCCTGGTGGCGGTTTATACTGTATCCACCTCTGAACAGGGATTTGTTACAGGTTCCTCCAACCCTGGAGCTTTTCCGGAATGTCATGCAGTGGGTCACCATGTTGTCTTTTAAGTCCTGTTTATAAACTTTGACACTGCATTTGCAAGGGTACAGAATTATACAAGTCTAACAGTGTTCTTCTGAGTGAAAGTTTTTGACTTTGGACAATACAGCACACATTAGGACTTCAAAATGGAGATTCTACTATTATGAGCTATGTAAATTGGGACAAGATTTCTGCTTGCCTTTCTTCATTTGCATGGTGGGAGGAATGATGGGGGCGGGGGTCATAGGAGATACCAATGATCATAAAATCATAAAATATCTACACCGCTAAGAAAACATAAACTAGCACCGAAAGAAAGAAGAGGGACCAAGTCTGGACGTCCTTTGCTCTTCAAAGAAATAAAAGCAACACCTTTTCCCCCATGTTTCATAACATCTCCTGGAAGTGTAAACATGGAAATGACCCCTGGAAACAGCAAAAATGAACATGGACGGCTTGGTGCCTTCTGCTGAAAAAACTTTCAGCTACTCCTCTTATCAGAGGCAAAGAAAATGTCCCACTTCCACGATATCAAATCTACCTGCTTTGCTGATACTCTCAATTTTTCCTTAGATCACTGTCCTCTAAACATCAATGGCTTCCTGGTGTTTTAACCAGAAAACCACCTTGGACTTGCACAGGAATCACTCTACTTACAGAAAACCCATATGGGTACAACTGTGCAGATGACTAGAACATTCGTCAACTGGGAGGAACTCAAACGTTTCAAAAGGTACACAAATTGTGTCACTGTGTTTGAATAGCAGGAAAATAACATGCCATTTCAAAAATGAATTTCAAATTATTTCCATTGGTTTTAAATAGAAACACCATGGCCTAACGCAGTGAGAAGTTCTTCATGTCACACACCCATGTCCATATTCTTAATAAAGTAGCACATGCTCTGAAACTTACAACCATGTCTAGAGCTTTCTGGAAAACCATTGCTGTGAAACCCAGGAAGGCAGAACTTTGGGGATGTTTGCCCATTGTTTAAATCCACACTCTAGCAGATCCACAAGTCTTTAAGAAGTATTACATGGGAGGAAAGATGATGATGACACCCCATTTACTGAGGCCCCTACCCTCCAAAATGAAGATGTATAATCCACCCCCGTTCCCAATTATCTCCCGTCAGTGTTTGGGCTTACTTTCAACTTTTTTCCTTTTCTTTTTAAAATATATATTTTTTGTTTTTAGAGAGGCAGAGTGAGATAGAAACATCAATGAGAATGAACATACATCAGCTTCCTCCAGCACACACCTCACTGGGGATCGAGCCCCCAACCTGGGCATGTGCCCTGACCATCAATCAAACCATGACCTCCTGGTTCATGGATGGGCTGATGCTCAACTACCAAGCCACACTCACCTGGCAACAACTTCATTTTCTAAGAAACCAAAGCATTTTTATTTAACCAGTATCTCCTTTCCTACAAAAACTTAAGCACCAGCAATGCAAGACATTTTTTCTTTCTTGCCTGTATATCATGACTTGGACAGGTGTGCTAAATTAGGCATGTTTTCCATGTAAATTGCCTGGCATGTGCAGGATGTTGACATTATCATCATGATCATACTTTCTCCTTGGCCAGGCAACTCAGTTGATTAGAGCGTTGTCCCAATGTGCCAAGCTTGTGGGTTCATTCACAGGTCACACACAGGAATCAACCAATGATTGCATAAGCATAAATAACTGGAACAACAGATTGATGTTTCCCTTTCTGGCTCTCAAATCAACTTTTTTTAAAAGGTGAGGGAAAAAGTCAAATTCTGTCAGCAAGAACAGCTTCTGGGAAGAGAGATCCTAACTTTGTTTTCTTGCTAGGTTTGTGTTCTTTGATGATATTCCTAAATTTATAAACTTCAGTTGACCGATAAAGGAGTTAACCAGTTACATATCTTGTTAGGAAGTACGTACTTTTATATTAAGATATATGTAATATAGATACTTAACTGAGGTACTTTTTGGAAATGTGCCCAATACAGCAAAGTAAATATTTCGGTATTTAGATAACAAGAAAGGCAAACGCTGTTCGACAACTGGTTCCTGGCCTCATACTCCCTGTGGAAAAGAAAATGTCAAACATCCATCATCACACAGAGCTACTCCATGACCACAATGAATCAAGACAAAAGCAAAGGCATTCATGTCTGCACATGTGATCAAGGAGAACAGGTTTCAAAGAAATAAAAATAACCAATATTGCTTTTCTCACTAATACGATTTGTGCTTCTTACACTTTTGGTTTAGCATTAATTTTTCTGCCTTCTAAAGAAAAATGATTTTCATTATGCAAAATAGAATGAAGTTCATTTCCTCCCAGAATTCAATGCAGAAAAATGTATTGCTTCCTTAATGGAAATCAAATTGTCTATCACAAGGCAAAATATAACAAAAAATTCTTTGAAGGCTACTGTTACTGTTACAACCCAGGCATTTATGGTTTCTGGTCATGCTTATTATTTCAATTCATTCCACCTCATTTCACTTTTACTACAGATGTGATTGTGTTGGTCTTTGGCTAGAGGGGACTAAAAAATACATGACTGAAGTTTTTAATACTTTGAACAAATAAGAAACTAATCTGTGCCAGATATTATAAGTATGCAGATAAGAATAATATAATTTCCCTGAGGAAACCATGTCTGAATATGTACATACATGATACTTCTGACTCAGAATGTATAATGATTAAATGGAAAAAATTACAAATTGATCTGAAAATACATAATTACTATGGGATAATTATTTACATCCTCGGGAAATAACAAAACACCATAACATTTCTTAGCATAAGAGTGGTTGGGAAACAGTTAATATTTCATTAAAAATTACTGAAGCACTGCCCTAGATGGTTTTGCTCAGTGGATAGAGCAAGAGCCTGCAAACTGAAGGATCGGGGGTTGATTCTGGTCAAGGGTACATGCCTGGGTTCCAGGCTTGATCCCCAGTAGAGGGTGTGCAGGAGGAAGCTGATCAATGATTCTCAACATTGATGTTTCCATCTCTCTCTCCCTATCCCTTGCTCTCTGAAATCAATAAAAACATTTTTTTAAAAAATTACAGATGCATTTATTAGGAAAAAAGGCACATAACTTTAATCATATACAACCAAAGATAACTGAAAACATTGAGAGATTAGGCTCAGCTCTGAGTGACAGCACACATCAGAGTCGGCCTGAAATGAGGGAAGTGCCGATTCTCACATGGCTCAGCCCTTACTGCAATCACAAACTGTCACGTGGCTCCTAGGCACTGCACCACTGCAGCTGTCACAGTGGGATCTGAATCACAGTCAGTAGTAGAACCAACAGGACAAGATGATTACTAGTCAAATTAGATCTCATGCAAATGCAATCTAGAGAACAGTGCATACCTTTCAGAAAACGGCCTCAACCATGACAGTCTACGTTTACCTGTTGGACATCTATGGGCTTGCAGGAAAAGCCAACCTATGCTGGGTCTTTAATGTTGAATTCTGAACAACTGTAAGCTTACTTACAACTGACATCAAGGGAAATGAAGCAGTGGCTGGCTGTTTTGAGGAAAGTGTTGGCTGGCAGGGTAAAGATTGAGAAAAACAAACTGAAATATTCTCTTCTTAATGTGAACTCCATAGCACAATTCCCAGCGAAAAGCCACACACACACACACACACACACACACACACACACACACACGAAAAGAATACACAGGGGTACTCTACAGTGAACAGTAAATATGCATGAATATATGGCAATACTTCTTGACTAAAATAGTGAATTTCAAGTGCTATTGAAAAATTAAAAAAGAATATATATGTGTGTAGGGCCGATTCATTCAATTCCTGTCAGGGCACATGGCAAGACAACACATCGATGTTTCCCTCTACTTCTCTCTGCCTTCCTCACTCTAAAGCATCAATTTAAAGAAACTAACAAAAATAAGAATGAGTACTGATAATGACCAAATATGTCAAAAGTTTATAGAACTTCTTTAATGCTGTGAGTTTTGGGGAGTATATGACTTAATTTTCAACAAGCTTACATGTACCAGTTAGATACACTAACAGAATTTCCTACTAGTGCAGTTTTCTAGCTACTCTGAAAGTATTTGTGAAAACTTTAAAGTTTTTTGTTGTTGTCAATCATACAGTATACATTCTCACATGGTATTGTAGGGATATGAGGCCACATGAAGGTTTTCCTACATTTTTACATTCAATACAACTCTCCACTTTGAGTTTTTTTCATGATCTTTCCAAGGAAAAGAGACAGCTGAAGGCTTTACCACCTTCACTCTATGTATACACTATTTCTCCAGGTGCATTCTCACATGTCCAAGAGAGGCTCTCCCAAATTCCTATGTTCATACAGTTATTCTTGGGTGTGAGTCCCTCCATGATTTTGTAAAGAACTAGGATGGCCAAAGGCTCTTCTACCATGTTCACATGACAGGGCTTCTCTTCAGTGAGTTCTGTCATCCTTTACAATGAACTGGAAGAAATGAATGCTTTCTAAACCTCTTACATTTCTAGGGGTCCATCCCCAATATGGATAATCATGCATGATAGCACAGCTGAGAGATAAATGAAGGCTCTTTGTTATTCTTTTTTAAAAAAAATATTTTATTGATTTTTTACAGAGAGGAAGGGAGAGGGATAGAGAGTTAGAAACATCAATGAGCGAGAAACATCGATCAGCTGCCTCCTGCACACGCCCTACTGGGGATGTGCCCGCAGCCAAGGTACATGCCCTTGACCGGAATCGAACCTGGGACCCTTCAGTCTGCAGCCAAACTGGTCAGGGCTCTTTGTTATTCTTTACATTAACAGTGTTTATCAATAGATTTTGCTTCCACATGTCTGTAAAAACTAGTTGGGAAGCTGAAGGGTTTACCACATTCCTTAAATTAATATGGTTTTTCTCCATTATGAGAATTTTTGTTAATTTGAAAGGATCTGGGATGACTATAGGCTATCCCACATTGCTTGCATTCATAGGGTTTCTTCCCAGTATACATTTCATGACATCTTAGAGAAAAGAGATGGCAAAAGGTTTATCTCATTCCTTATTCATGAGGCTTTTTTTCATCATGACTTCTTTTATGTCTACCAAGATGTGTGACACAACAGAAGATTTTCCCACATTGCTTACATTCGTAAGGTTTTTCCCTAGTATGTGTTCTTCCATGCTTTCTAAGAGACTTGTAGAAACTGAAAGTTTTACCAAATTCCTTACATTCTTAAAGCTATTCTCCACTGTGTGTGTTTTCATGTCTGGGAGCGTGAGGGAGGTAAACATCAATAATGTTGTCTTTCTCTCTGACTTCCACTCTCTCAATGGAAAAATATCCTCAGGTGAGGCTAAAAAAAAAAGAAAAAAAAGAATTAGCCCTGACCAGTTTGGCTCAGTGGATAGAGCATCGGCCTGTGGACTGAAGGGTCCCAGGTTCAATTCCAGTCAAGGGCACGTACCTTGGTTGCGGGCACATCCCCAGTGCGGGGTGTGCAGGAGGCAGCTAATCAATGTTTCTTTAAAAAAAAAAAAAATATATATATATATATACATATATAATTGATTTTTTACAGAGAGGAAGGGAGAGGGATAGAGAGAAACATCGATGAGAGAGAAACATCGATCAGCCGCCTCCTGCACACTCCGCACTGGGTATGTGCCCACAACCAAGGTACATGCCCTTGACCGGAATCGAACCCGGGACCCCTGAGTCAACAGGCCAACGCTCTATCCACTAAGCCAAACCAGTTGGGGCTAATCGATGTTTCTAACTTTTTATCCATCTCCCTTCCTCTCTGTAAAAAATCAATAAAATATTTTTTTTTTAAAAGAATTAGGATGGTCAAAGCTTTTGTACTATCTTTACACAGTAGGGCTTCTTTTCAGTGTTAGTTCTTTCATTCATTATGATTTCTCTCCACAATGAAAGTTTTTGTGAATTTGAAGGGAACTGGGATGAATAAAGGCTTTCTTCCATTACTTACATTGATAGGGTTTTTCCTTATTATGAGTTCTTTCATGACGTTGAAGGGAAGTTGGATAAGAGAAAGCTTTACCACAATGACTACATTCATAAGGTTTTTCCCCAGTATGAATACTTTCATGAAGTCGGAGGTGATATTGATCAGGGAATGTTTTACCACATTCCTTACATTCATGAGGCTTCTTTCCGGCATGACTTCTTTTATGTTTTCCCAGAGAGCTGAGCCAACTGAAGACTTTCCCACATTGCTTACATTCATAGGGTTTCGTCCCAGTATGAGTATTTTCATGATTTCTAAGGGAATAGTGATGATGGAATGTTTTACCACATTCCTTACATTCATGAGGCTTCTTTTCTTCATGGCTTATTTTATGAATTGCAAGAGAGCTGCTGGAACTGAAGGCTTTTCCACATTGCTTACATTCATAGGGTTTTTCCCCAGTATGAGTTCTTTTATGATATTGGAGGGAAGTTGAATAAGAGAAAACTTTACCACATACCTTACATTCATAGGGTTTTTCCCCAGTATGAGTTCTTTCATGATCTCGGAGAGAAGATTGATAATAGAAACCTTTACCACAATGCTTACAGTCATAGCATTTTACCCCGGTATGAGTTATTTCATGACGTTGGAGGGCAACTAGAGAATAGAAACCTTTGCCACACTGCTTACATTCATAAGGTTTTTCCCCACTATGGGTCCTTTCATGATCTCTAAGAGAGTAGCGACGAAGAAATGTTTTACCACATTCCTTACATTCATGAGGCTTCTTTTCGGCATGACTTCTTTTATGTTTTCTAAGAGAACTGAGCCAACTGAAGACTTTCCCACATTGCTTACATTCATGTTTCTCGCCAGTATGTGTTCTTTCAGGATTTCTAAGAGAAGTGGAACTGGAAGCTTTACCAGATTTCTGATATTGATAGGGTTTTTCTGCAGTGTGTGTTCTTTCATTTTCTCCAGAGTACTTGGGAGAATGGAAAGCTTTGTCACGTTGCTTACTTTGATATGGTTTCTCTCCACTATGAGTGTTTTTGTGAAGTTTAAAGTAACTGAGACGACTAAAGACTTTCCCACATTGCTTACACTCATACCATTTCCCAGCAATATGCGCTCTTTCATGAATTCTAAGGGAAGCTGAATAGTGGAAAGCTTTCCCACTGGGGCTGCCTTCATGGCTTTGAATATGTTGATGATGCTTGAAAGCTTTCTCAGGTTCCTTACATTTATAAGGGCTTTCTTCATATTCTTGACACAGGTATAGTTTGGGTCCAATGTGAGAACTCAAGTGGCTATTCAAGGATAAATAATGCATGAAGATTTGCCTACACAACTTGGATTTAGGTTGTTTTATTTCAGTAGGAGTTTCCTTCTTTTCATTATGATTTGGAATCTGGCTGAAGTTTTCTCTGCATTGACTACCATCCTTCCTTGTACAGAGTCTCTCTACCATATGACTGCTGTATAAATCAGAAGCATATTATTAATACTCTGTTAACCATTTAATATTGATTAATAGCATGACAATGACATTTTTACCATTTTCAGAGAAAGGGTGGAGTTTCTGTACATTCCAATTTTTGAAAGTGTATATCCTAAAACCTCTGAAATAGACTGGATCATAGATATTACGAAAATACTTACAGTCATTAATGGTACTTCTGTATATTGTTTTCAAGTGTAGATATTTTTTATACACTAATCATATAGCTCATATTTAAAAAAAACATTTGATGAGATTATTCAAAGAACCAACAAATTTAAAACAGAGCCGATATAATTGGATTACCTGTTTTTAAGATTCTGTTTCGGACCGGGCCCATATGGCTCAATGGGTCAGCATGGACCCATGCACCAGGGGGTTGCTGGTTCAATTCCCCAAAAGGCAACATGGCAAGACTTCAGACTTATTAACCCCAGTATAGGCATGCAGGAGGCAGCCAATCAATTTTTCTATTTCTCCCTCTCACCTCCACACACCAAAATCAATAAAAACATATTTCCGCACCAACGGAGAGGCTCATTGATTGAGAGCTGACCTCTGAACTAGGAGGTCACAGTTCAATTCCTGTTCAGAGCATATGCCCAGGTTCTGGACTGGATTCCAAGTGTGGGGCATGCAGGAGGAGCCATCAATAATCTTTCTCATCATCGATATTTCGCTCTCTTTTTCCCTATCCATAGCTCTCTGAAGAAAAAAAAAAGCCCTATGTAATAAAAGCCTAATATGGTAAGTGTCCAGTCGTCCGGTCTGCCATTCAACCAGTCAAAGCATAATATGCTAATGATATACTAAGGCCACTCAACCACTCGCTATGATATGCAGTGACCACCAGGGGGCAGACGCTCAACGCAGGAGCTGCCCCCAGGTGGTAAGTGCGCTCCCACAGCAGGAGTACTGCTCAGGCTGAAGCCAGGTTCATGACTTATGAGCACAGTGGCTGTGGCTAGGGCCTCTCCCGCTTCTGTGGCAGCGCTAAGGAGCAGTGAGGCAAGTGGTAAGGAGTGAGCAGGCGGGTGGTTAGGGGCAAGGGATCCAGATTGCAGGAGAGTTCAGGTAGAGGGGAGGGGCTCCCCCCCACCCCCACCCCAACTCATGCACAAATTTCATGCATCAGGCCTCTATAAATATATAAAAATAAATTTTGGGGAAAAAAACAGATGCTCTTAATGCTTTCTCATGTCAATGTGACTCACCTAAGATTCATCCCATGATTTTCATACTGATCTTCACTGTGATGGTCTTCACATTTTTCTTCTAAAATACATGCTGGAAAAAGCATTATAAACTATTAAAGAATATAAAAAATGGTTAGGTTTTAAGTACACAATGAGCTGTGATCATTCCTAGTTTAATTACCAATGTATTCCCTTTCCATATTTCAGTTTCTGAAACAGCATTAATGAGCAAGCAACACTAGTTTTCTAATTGACTAAGTAAGTAACAAGTTGTTGCCAGCCAGAGTCACACTGTGGTTGACTCTCAACCTATGAACCAGGAGGTCACAGGTCAATTCCCAGTAGGACCGGTTTGCAGGCTAGATCCCGAGTGTGAGGCGCGCAGGAGGTACCCAATCAGTGATTCTCTCTCATCATTGATTTTTCTCTCGTTCTCTCCCAACTCCTTCCTCTCTAAAATAATTTAAAAGGTATTTTAAAAACAAGAATTTGTCATAACTACCTACTGATGCCAACTTCCAGAAGGTTTCCAGCATCACATCTGTGTAGAGTTTCTTCTGGGTCAGATCCAGGAAAGCCCACTCCTCCATGGTGAACTCCACATTAACATCCTTAAAGGCCACTGAGTCCTAAAACATCCCACATATGCATATAGGAGAATGTGTGAGACATTCAGCACTGGGGATTTATATACAAGAAGTTCACATAGGCCACGTGGTCCCCAACATTCAGTGTATGATTTTATTGTAAGACTATTGACTATTGTTAATTTGCTACACTCATTTCCTCAAGAACACATAGAGTTTATTGATATGATTTTACTGTGATCACTTCAAGTCTTCATTGCTCTGAAACGTCAGGGTAAAGAGCACTTCGAACAACTTCTATATTAATAAATTAAAATACTTCTATTTTATGAGAAAAGTCATCTCTATTATCACCACCAGCAGTCCATGAAACATACTGTCATATCTACATAAAATTTCAATGACTATGAATACAATAAAGGCCTGGTAGCCTTTCTATTCTCATCACCAAACAGGAAAGGCCAAGCGGTGAATGGAAATTCAAGTTGGAACAAAATGTATTTGGCCATATTGTCCTGAAGCACTCCAGAATATTACAAGTAGTTAGATATACCTGAATGAATGAAAATATTCTTATGGAGGAGTATGAATGATCAGTTGTTTTTATAATATTTATTAGTAACTCAGTTTGACCTTTTACCTCTCTCATTTCATGGAGATAGGACATTAGAGTTAGAGCTCAGTCATGAACAAGGCAAGACAACTTAGTACTCTACAAAAGTCCTCTACTCATGAGCCTGAGGGTTACTTCATACTGATTTTTAGGACACATAGAAACGTACATTGAAATCATTGGATCACACTCAAAAGAAGTCTTTCTGGCAGAATTGTGACACTATAACTGGGGCCTGAACCTTGAGGAACAATTTAAGACTTGGCATGTGCAAGGCCCTTTATTGAAATCATCAATATTTTCTTTTCTTTTTTTTTTTTTTTAGATTGTGTAATTATTTATTACAAATAAACGGTGGTTTCACAGCTGTCAAAAACGGGTCCTGTTTTTACATGTGTGTGCAGGTTCTGAATGTACAAGAAAGGGTCGTGTGCGTAGTTCGTCCATGCAAAGCTCACACGTACATCACTAAATACTTTAAAAATAGAACGATCTACTTTTGAACCAATCTGTTTAGATTCACGATTAGTAAAACAGTACGAAACTAATGGAATACAGTGATAGGAATTAGGAAGTGCGACACTGATGGTTCTGGGCATGTGAAGGGTGAGGGACAGAAGGGTACACACGGTCTTCCCTTCAGTTCTGCCGGAGAGATGAGCTCTGAGGGCCGGAGCTGCTCCATGCCCACAGGAGGTGGGTGTGGTCAGTGGCTCTGTTTCAGAACTTCCTGCCAAGCAGAGACCTTACCCGACCCACAGGAACCTTTTTACTTCAGAAAACAGAAACAGCCAGTTCCCAATGGGCATGGGAAAACCAGTGTCCCCTCCTGTGCACGGTGTCCTGATG
>NW_005874391.1:13909-21439 GCF_000147115.1 Myotis lucifugus | reverse complement strand
TCAGTTTCCTCAGTTATAAAATAGAAATAATAATAGTATATACATCATAGGACTACTACAAAAGCTAAATTAAATATGTGTGCTAATGATATAATGCAATATCTTGAAAGAGAGTATATGCACATTAAATGGTGGTAGTTATTTTGGTGACATCAGTAAATAGGTAGGAAGAGGAATTCATTCAAGCGACAAAAACACAGTATATGATGATGAAAAATACATTTATTTTTTAATGTATACATGTACACTGATAGTCCGACAGAAAAAGTTATGACTCCGTTTGATATTATCAGTGGGACTTTTGCTGCTGCATCACTAATGACAGAGATTTTACATCAGGTTTATATTTCGTGACCTTCAGAGATATGCACGAGCTACTACTTTCATCCGTCAGGCTACTCCTGTTACAAGACTTAACAAAATTCATCATTGAGAACAAAGATTCACAAGCGTATGTGGATGAAAACATGGAGAGTAACGCTGTTGCAAACTTTTTAAACAGAAAAAAATTTCTGGAATGGCATTCCAAGTCCTTAATAGTTCGTTTTCGACACTTCTCTCTGGTACTCCTGTCTCTAATCGCTTTTTTTCAAAGTTTTCCGAGTCAACTCTAAGGTCAATAAATTTATGCTTCCAAATTGAGCTACTCTGAAATTCAATCAACTGCATTTCAAAGTCAGCCATGTCTATCCATGAAAACATTTGTAAGTTTAGTTCCTCCAGTTTCATGCTGTCTGGAAACCTCATGAATTTTGCTATCTCTTCCAGTTCTCTGAATTTCGCAAATCTTGAGAAGAACTGCTCAATAGTTGACTCGATGGTGTTTAAAAACAGCTTTTGAAGGCTTTGACAGTCTGTTCTGTCATCTTTTGGGAGGTCTTTGATGTGCCTCTTGAGGTTTGGTAAATATCTAAGTCTCTCACCGTCCACATCCCTCTTGAAGACTTCCAGTTTCTTTTCAAAAGCCTTTATGTAACCAAACATAACATCAATGTCTTGCCAGTTCCTTGTAATTTAACATTTAAGTCATTCAAATGTTCACAAAAATTGTAAATGGAAGATTATAAGAGAAGGTTTCACCTGCCAGCAAAAGTTACTGGCGAGCCATGTTTGGCACACGTGCCAGGGGTTGCCCACCCTTGGCCTAGAATCTCCCTAGGCTGCCTGCTAACAAGGAAAACTTTGATAAAAAGTGTTTATTATGCAAGGAAGTGAATGATAGTGTGCCAGCTAGTATACCAATCAAGTTAAATAGTTGCTGCAAATTCTTGCCAGTTTAATTAACTAAAAGCATAAAGATCAGTTTTGGCATTAAATCTCTGTCTGCTTTTCTCACAGAAGTCACAGAATTTCCCTCTTTAAGAATCTACAGTGATTCCCCATTTTCATCAAAAAAGCAAAAGTTCACTTGGCCTATAGGATATTGAGCATACCCAGGAGTTGTCCAGTGTCAGGTTGGGTCTGGCCTGCCTGATAAGATCAAGTAGTCCTGGCAGACCTGTGTGGTTGGCTAGAGGCCATACGCCCAAATAAATATATTTGAGAGTATGATGGGTTATTTTAAACTTAGCAGATTGGGATGAGAATCTGGAATATAAATTTCAGGCCAGGTTATCAGTTTAGAATTTAAATCAATTCCAACACCCAATCCAAACATGGGCAGGGTGACCACTCAGCAAAGGTCCAAACAGCAGGTTGCCACTACACAATCTAAGAGCAAGTACAAGAGAACTGAACTTGACTAATACTAATAGTTGCCATTAATTAGTAGTATTTGCTGTATACTAGACACTTTGCTAAGGGCTTTATTATGCATTAATTATCTAATCTAATTCTTACAACAATGTTATAAGGGTGAGTTATTATTATCCTCCCCATTTTAAAAATTAAGTAAACCAAGGGTAGCAAAGCTGGACAGTGGTGAGCTGGGATTAAATCTCAGATCTATTTGGTTCCAATATACATACCCTCAACCACTACACTAGAGTGCTGCTGATAACTACAGGCCACACACTTGGAGACTTGGAGAGAAGGATAAAATGATCCCAGCCATAAAGATGACTTGCTGCTTAGTCAGAGAATTATTGAAGCGAGGTGCATAGATTTTTCTACTGTGTGATGCCAGGAGTACACTAAGGGTCTGAGGCGGGACTGAAACTATCAAGGAGGGGCTATGAGAGATTCTGGGTTAGACTGAAGAAAGTTACTGCAATGATTTCCCCCTGTTTTTATTTCTCTTGCTGCTGCACAAGTTTACTTTGTCCTATAGATAGGGGGGTCCTGGAAATTCTGTCTTGATTACCTTACATAGTCTAATTTTCAGTGGTCACAATATAATAATAGCTCCTACCTTTTAACTTCTTATCTGCTTCCCTTGATCTATAAAGAAAATGCAACAAGCAGAAGGAAATGCCTCTTTATTTCTTAAAGTCCTCTGTAACTTTCTGATAAATTACTAGTACTAGTAAAGGACAATTCTTCAAAGAGATGGCCCCATTTTGCGAGGATGGAGTCTGGATGCTACAGATTTAGCCTAAGCAGGAAATAGCGAAGAGTGTGACAGTGTTAAATGGGTGGCCTCTGTTAGAAACTTTCTTGATCCTTTTGGAGGATGGAAAGATGCTCTGAGCTACCTCTGAATGTTTTCTACCCTCTAGTGGTTACTGGGAGGAGGAAAGAATGGTGGTATAAGTGGTGCCCACTTTTTAGTGTAAATGCAATCCTAAAAGCACTTTAAGGTTAAAATGTAAGAAGGTGAAAATCTATATATATAAAAGCCTAAGCAATCCAAAGAAGATTGCTTCCTTAAGAACAATGTAATATTTGCAGCTATATTTCAGACCAAAGACACTGTATAAAATAAATTAAAATATGATAAACAATTTGTCATATTAGCAAAAATACAATTACAGTAGGACTATAATAATTTTAAATAATAAAATTAAGGCATACACTTATAATGGGCATAGATATACTCTATATAATGATTATAAAAAGGACCTCTGCTGTATCATCTTTTTCATCTAAAGATGAAATGCCATCCAAAACAAACAATATACTACACATTGACTAAACATTTTATTAACATACTAGAGGCCCAGTGCACAGATTTGTGCACTGGTGGGGTCACTCGGCCTGGCCTGTGCCCTCTCGCAATCCAGGACCCCTCGGGGGATGTCAGAGAGCCGGTTTCGGCCCAATCCCCGCAGGCCAGGCCAACGGACCCCACCGGTGCACGATTCCATGCACCAGGCCTCTAGTATGCATATAAGATCTTTGGTTAATCTCTTCCTGCCTACCCTTCTCCCCCTTTCCTTCTGAGAATCATCAGTCTGTTCCATGTTTCCATGCCTGTGGTTTCTGCTCCTGCATTGAGCATCTGTCCCCTGGTGGTCAGTGTGCGTCATAGCTACTAGACATTTAGCTGGTCGGCCGGGCAGCCAGTCGGCCAGTCGCTTAGGCTCTTATAGATTTTCACCTTCTTACCTTGTAACCTTAAAGTGCTTTCCAAAGTAATCTAAGTTCTCTCCACAGAGCCAGTTATAAAATGAAGGGACACAATCAACCACATATTTTCAAACCATTTCCAAATGTGTCTCCAAATCTAACACTGGCAATTTTCTTTCCCAGTTAATCCTCTTTGCATTTTGGCAGTATGTATCAATTGTCTTAAAAATGTTCAGATCTGACCCAAATAAACAAAATCAGAAATGATAGAGGCGAAATAACAACAGACCCCACAGAAATACAAATGATTGTTAAAAAATACTATGGACAGCTATACTCCAACAAACTAGACAACCTGGAGGAAATGGACAAATTCCTAGAAAAATACAACATTCCAAAACTCAATCAGGAAGAATCTAAAAATCTCAATAGGCCAATAACTATGGAAGAAATTGAAGCAGTCATCAGAAAGCTTCCAGCAAACAAAAGCCCAGGGCCAGACGGCTTCACAGGGGAGTTTTACCAAACATTCAAGGAAGAACTAAAACCTACCCTCCTCAGACTACTACAAAAAATTCAAGAAGAAGGAACACTTCCAAGCTCATTCTATGAAGCCAGCATCACCCTAATACCAAAACCAGGTAAAGACAACACAATGAAAGAGAATTACAGGCCAATATCCCTCATGAACATAGATGCCAAAATCCTCAACAAAATCTTAGCAAATCGGATCCAGCAGTACATCAGAAAGATCATACACCATGACCAAGTAGGATTTATCCCAGGGATGCAAGGATGGTACAATATACGCAAATCAATAAACGTGATACATCACATAAACAAATTGAAAGAAAAAAACCACATGGTCATATCAATTGATGCAGAAAAAGCATTCGACAAAATCCAACACCCATTTTTGATAAAAACTCTCAGCATGGTGGGAGTAGAAGGATCATACCTCAACATATTAAAAGCCATATATGACAGGCCCACAGCCAACATCATACTCAATGGACAAAAACTAACACCATTTCCCCTAAGAACAGGAACAAGACAGGGATGCCCACTCTCACCACTCCTGTTCAACATAGTACTGGAAGTTTTAGCCATTGCAATTAGACAAGAAGAAGAAATAAAAGGCATCCAAATTGGAAAAGAGGAAGTAAAACTGTCCTTATTTGCAGACGACATGATACTATACATACAAAACCCTAGAGACTCCGTCAAAAAGCTACTAGACTTAATACATGAATTTGGCAATGTAGCAGGATACAAAATTAACCCCAAGAAATCTGAGGCATTTCTATACACCAATAGTGAACTTGCAGAAAGAGAGATTATAAAAACAATCCCATTTACCATCGCACCAAAAAAATTAAGCTACCTAGGAATAAACTTAACTAAAGAGGTAAAAGACCTCTACTCAGAAAACTACAGGACATTGAAAAAAGAGATAGAGGAAGACATAAACAGATGGAAGAACATACTGTGTTCATGGATTGGTAGAATCAACATCATTAAAATGTCCATACTACCCAAAGCAATCTATAAATTCAACGCACTTCCCATTAAAATACCAACGGCATACTTCACAGATCTAGAACGAACTCTCCAAAAATTCATCTGGAATAAAAAAAGACCCCGAATAGCTGCAGTAATCCTGAGAAAGAACAAAGTAGGTGGGATCTCAATACCAGATATCAAGCTGTATTACAAAGCCACTGTTCTCAAAACTGCCTGGTACTGGCACAAGAACAGACATATAGATCAATGGAATAGAATAGAGACCCCAGAAATCGGCCCGAACCAATATGCTCAATTAATTTTTGACAAAGGAGGCATGAACATACAATGGAGCCAAGATAGTCTCTTCAATAAATGGTGTTGGGAAAATTGGACAGATATATGCAAGAAAATGAAACTAGACCACCAACTTACACCATACACAAAAATAAACTCAAAATGGATAAAGGACTTAAATGTACGACAGGAAACCATAAAAATTCTAGAAGAATCCAAGGGCAACAAAATCTCAGACATATGCCGAAGCAATTTCTTCACTGATACAGCTCCTAGAGCAGTTGAAACTAAAGAGAAAATGAACAAATGGGACTACATCAAAATAAAAAGCTTCTGCACAACAAAAGAAACCATCAACAAAACAACAAGAAAACCCACTTCATGGGAAAACATATTTGCCAACGTCATATCTGATAAGGGCCTAATCTCCAAAATTTATAGGGAACTCTTACAACTTAAGAAAAAGAAGATAAACAATCCAATCAAAAAATGGGCAAAGGATCTAAATAGACACCTTTCAAAAGAGGACATTCAGAAAGCCAAGAGACATATGAAAACATGCTCAAAGTCACTAATCATCCGAGAAATGCAAATCAAAACAACAATGAGGTACCATCTCACACCTGTCAGAATGGCTATCATCAACAAATCAACAAACAACAAGTGCTGGAGAGGATGTGGAGAAAAAGGAACACTTGTGCACTGCTGGTGGGAATGTAGACTGGTGCAGCCACTATGGAAGACATTATGGAGTTTCCTCAAAAAACTGGAAATGGAACTCCCATTTGACCCTGTGATCCCACTTCTAGGAATTTATCCCAAGAAACCAGAAACACCAATCAGAAAGGATATATGCACCCATATGTTCATAGCAGCACAATTCACCATAGCTAGGATCTGGAAACAGCCTAAATGCCCATCAGTAGATGAATGGATTAGAAAACTGTGGTACATCTACACGATGGAATACTATGCTGCTGTAAGAAAGAAGGTACTCTTACCATTTGCAACAGCATGGATGGAGCTGGAGAGCATTATGCTAAGTGAAACAAGCCAGTCAATGAAGGAAAAATACCACATGATCTCACTCATTCATGGATAATAGAGACGATTATAAACTTTTGAACAATAATAGATACAGAGGCAGAGCTCCCTCACACAGATTGTCAAACTGCAGCGGGAAGGCCGGGGAGGGTTGGGGGGCAGGAGGGAGGGGGTAAAGAGATCAACTGAAGGGCTTGTATGCATGCATATGAGCATAACCAATGGACATAAGACACTGGGGGGTAGGGCAAGCCGGGGTATTGTCAAGGGCGGGGGGTGGGGGGGAAAGGACACATATGTAATACCCTTTGTAATGCTTTAAGCAATAAAAATAAAAAAAGAAAAAAAGAAAAAAAAAGAAAAATCCCGCAGCCAGAGGGACCCAGTGAGAGAGTGCATAGAAATCTTCTAAGAGGGATCCATTCTGTGCTCGGCAGAGGCCCGAGCCTGGAGAGCACAGGGCGTCCCGACAGCGTCCTGGGAAAGGAATTCTGGAGGAGCCTGGGGGGGTGTTAGTCATTTTCCACTGAGGGTGCCCCTCAGCCCATCTAATTGACCTCTGAAGTCTCATAGTTACTGTTATTGCCAAACAATCATTTTGCACTTTACTTCTGAAAAAGGGATGCTTTGCCAAGTTGGCTGTGCTGGAGGACCGCACTGTTTTTATTGCAGTTCACCTGCGTCCCCAGGATCTGAGTTAGAAGCACGCTCTAAAATGTCTCTGTACACTCGCCCTCACATTGCGTCCCTGGTGCGGTGCGGTGCTGTTGTTCTGGCCGGGGGAGACCTGACCAGGATGCCACGCCCACCTCCCAGCACGTCAAGGCCTCCCTCGGGCCATCGAGGCCAAGCACACGGGATCCCATCCATCTCTCCTGCTGAGCGTGTGGCTCTCAGAAGCCGGCTGGAGCATCAGAGGCCTGGAGAGTGGGGTGCTGCAGGAGCCCCCAGGAATCATGGTTCTGCCCTGGAATCTTGGTCAGATGGGGTGTGGCTGGCCGGGCTCAGGCGATCTGGCCATGGCCCACCCCGCTGGAGGCTCCCCTGCATTCCCTCAGGTGTGCTTGGGGCTAGCCACACCCAGGTGGGTCCAGGTGCTAGTTTAAAACCTGCTTCAGCAGCAGCTGGAGCGGCTGCCTGGTGGGCCTAGACCTGGGGACATTGGGAGCAGGGAGAGCAGGGGCGGGGAGGGCACCCAGCCGTGTTTCAGACGCAAGTGGGAAGCTCAGGTTAACTGGG
>NW_005874391.1:0-8579 GCF_000147115.1 Myotis lucifugus | reverse complement strand
AATTTCTTCTTTGATGTCATCGGGAACCCAATCAATATTTAATAACATGCTATTCAGCTTCCAAGTGTTTGAGTATTTTGGGTTGTTTTTATTGTAGTTTATTTCTAACATTATGCCATCGTGGTCTGAGAAGATGCTTTTTATGATTTCAATCTTCTTGAATTTGTGGAGACTTTGCTTGTGACCCAATATGTGGTCTATTTTTGAATATGTCCCATGAGCACCTGAGAGGAATGTATATTCTGCAGCTGTGGGGTGAAGTGTTCTGAAGATGTCAATTAAGTCCATCTGATCTAGTGAGTCATTTAGGATTGCTGTTTCTTTGCTGATTGTTTGTCTAGCGGATTTATCCAGTGATGTCAGTGGTGTATTAAAGTCCCCTACTATGATTGTATTGTTGTCGATCTCTCCCCTGATATCTTCCAGAAGTTTTCCTATGTATGTGGATGCTCCTGCATTGGGTGCATATATGTTTACCAGGGTTATATCTTCTTGTTGTATTGATCCCTTTAGTATTATGAAGTGGCCTTCCTTATCTCTGGTTATGGCCTTCACTTTGAGATGTATTTTGTCAGATATAAGTATTGCTACCCCAGCTTTCTTTTCCTTTCCATTTGCGTGAAAGATATTTTTCCATACCTTCACTTTCAGTCTGTGTGAGTCCCTTCTAATGAGGTGGGTCTCTTGTAGACAGCAGATGTATGGGTCATGTTTTTTTATCCATTCAGCCACTCGATGTCTTTTGGTTGGAGCATTTAGTCCATTTACATTTAAAGTTATTATTGAAAGGTACTTGTTTGTAGCCATTTCTTTTTTTGTGTGTGTGTGTGGCTGTTTTCTTTCTGAGCTTGATATTTCTTCTTTTTACACCAGTCCCTTTAGCATTTCTTGCATGGCTGGCTTGGTGGTGATAAACTCCCTTAGCCCTTTTTTGTCTGTGAAGCTTCTTATTTCCCCTTCAATTTTGAATGATAGCCTTGCTGGATAGAGTATTCTTGGATTCAGTCCTTTGCTTTGCATCACTTTGTAGATTTCCGTCCATTCTTTTCTGGCCTGATGTGTTTCTGTTGAGAAATCATTTGATAATCTAATGGGAGATCCCTTGTATGTTACTTTCCGCCTCTCTCTTGCAGCCTGTAAGATTCTCTCTTTATCCTGAACATTTGCCATGGTAATTATGATGTGTCTTGGTGTGGGTCTTTTCGGGTTCACCTTGTTTGGGACTCTCTGGGCTTGTGTGACTTTTTTCTTCCCCACCTCAGGGAAGTTTTCTGATATTATTTCTTCGAATAGGTTTTCTAATCCATGTTCATCTTTCTGTTGTTCTGGCACCCCTATTATTCGTATGTTGCTTCGTTTCATGTTGTCCCAAAGCTCCCTTAGGCTCTCCTCCTGTCTTTTAATTTTTTTCTCCATTTGCAGTACAGTTTGAGTGTGTTTTTCTTCCTTGTCTTCTAATTCACTAATTCGGTCCTCCGCTTCTCCCAGTCTACTGTTGATACTTTCAATGGTGTTTTTTATTGCAGCTATGTCGCTCTTCATTTCTTCTTGGGACTTACTTAAGTTGTTGATTTTTTCACCTGTTTCTTCTAGCTTCTTGCATACGTAGTTGAGTTTTTCATCTGTTTCTTCTTGCTTCTTGAACATCCGGTGCATGTACTCTAGGAACCTTATTCTGAATTCTTTTTCCGTCATGTTGCATATCTCTGTCTCACTTAGCTGCTTTTCTGGCGAGTCCTCCTTTTCTTTCCTTTGGGGGTTTCTTTGTCTACCCATGTTTGATCTCACTGACATTACTAGTTGTTGAATCGTTCAGTGGCTGGACCCTGGGTGGCAGTGGCTGCTCCCTGGGTGGCAGTGGCTCCTCGGTCTGTGGTTGCTCCTTGGGCGGTTGTGGTAGCAGCGGCTCCTCTGTTGATAGCAGGGCCTCTGGTGGGTGCTGTTCACAGCTGTGGTGGCTCTTCTGGCTGGTGGAGGGAGGCTTCACACACAGCAACTGTTCCCCAGGCAGAGCGTGTGGTGATCAGGAGGCCGCTGTTGCTTGAATCTGCTGCGTTGATTTAAAGGCACAAAATACAACACAACAAGGCACAACGTACCAGGCACTGAACACTATTGTATTTACGATATTACTAACCCCAAATAAAGGTGGCCACCCGAGCTAAGAGAGTTGGGAGATAAGGGGGAAAGAAGAGAAAAAGGTAGAAGAGAAAAAAGAAAGAAAGAAAAAAAGGAGTGCAAAAATGAAATTGGAAAAAGGGAGGGGAAAAAGAGGAGGGGAAAAAAAAGTAAGAGAGAAAAGAGAATGAAGTATAAAAGGGGAAGAGACTATTTATATGAGGAGAAAACTCCTATAGGTCCGCCACTAATACCAACAAATTACAGCAACAGATTCCTGGAGATGAATACAAACTACAAACAACCAATAATATCAAGCGACGCAAGGGGAAACAGAAGCACAGAAATAACCAGGGTGGGGGGGAGAGGGAGGGGCATGAAAATAAAAAGAATAAGCAGTCTAACCTCACAAACAATCCTAAAAAAAAACCCCAATATACTCGTCAATCAAGCAAACAACAATAAAACAATAGAGAGAGAAAAGAAGAAGAAGAAGAGAAAAAAAAATTGGATAGTGAAGGAAGATAAGGGAAAGGTGTATAAGGATTTAGAACAGGGGATTGGACGTAGGATATATAAGCAGAGTTAAATTTTGACAGGGGGTAAAAAGAGTAGGGAAAATCAAAAGCTGGAGTAGGGTAAGAGAAACAGGACAGCAAAAGGGAAAAAGTGGGGAAGATTGTTTAGCACAGAGGCAAATTGAGGTAGAGAAAAATGTTGCTAAAGGAACGATGAAGATAGAATGGAGAACATTAGTCCCAAAATAAAATAAAGACAAAATAAAATGACACTTTAAAGAATGGTAAAATGGTAGCGGTAATAATACTAGTTAAAAATAAAAATGTAGTAGCTGAAAGGGCAAAATCAGGTAATGGAGAAAAAGAAAAAAGAAAAAAAGAAAAAAAATGTTTTCTTAGTTAAAAGGAGAAAAAGTAATTTAAAAAAATAAAAATAACAATGTGCAGTAATGCAGGTGCTTCAGATCTTCTACTCTTCTTATTGGCACGCCCGGAATTCAAGAGAATGTTGAATTTCCCTCTGATACACTGTTCCTCCACAATTTTATTTTTAAAAAAATATATTTTATTGATTTTAGAGAGGACGGGAAAGGGAGAGGGAGATAGAAACATCAATGATGAGAAAGAATCACTGATTGGCTGCCTCCTGCATGCCCTCCACTGGGGATCGAGCCCACAACCCAGGCACTGCCCCTGGCCAGAATCAAACCTGGGACCCTTCAGTCTGCAGGCTGACGCTCTATCCATTGAGCCAAACCAGCCAGGGCTGAATTCATAATTTTAAAAAGCCCTCACCACAGAGAAGCCTGCGGACCCTGCTGGTGTCCCTGATTAATTCTGCCAAACACTTAAAAAAGAAATATTGTAAATCTGACAAAAACTCTTTCAGAAAATAGGCAATAAGGAAAAACCATTTTACTTGTGAGGTCAGCCAGCGGTTTGCTGGTAAATGTTCGGCGACCAGCTCTCTGGGAGGGACGTCGGATTTGTAGTGTTTGCCGAGTTCTGTAATGTCACACACACCTGAGTCTGATTCCAGGCTAGCGGCAGGCCGTGCCTGTGCTGGGGGAGGGCGTGTGCTGAGGGACCACAAGCACACAGCAGGCGGTGAGTCAGGCGCTCCGTGTCCGCACACCACAGACCAGCGCAACCCTGATGCCAAAGCCAGAAGCAGTCAGCAGACCAAATATCTCTTTTCTTAGTTTCTTTTCAATTGCAGTTGACATTCAATATTATTTTGTATTAGTTTCAGGTGTGCAGCATAGTGGTTAAACAATCGTGTACGTTACAAGGTGTTCCCCCTGATGTTTCCAGTCCCCACCTCACGCCTTACATAGGTATCACAATCTTATTGGTTCTATTCCCTATGCTATAACAAGCCAAATATTTTCTGTAAACAGAGATGCAAAATTGCCTCACAAAGTATTAGTGCGTTGATTCTAGCAATACAATAAAGGGACAATGCATATGACCAAGCTAGGTTTATCCTCAGATTGCAAAGTCAAATTCTAAAATCATTTTATTTTACCATCTTAACAAAGCAGAGAGAAATCCATATCATCATCTAAACACATGGCGAGAGGAAATTCGCAGAGGTCCTGATAGATCTCCCACAGCCCAGGCCTGGGAGGCCGGCTTCAGCCTGAGAGGGCATCTCCAGAAACTCTGCGGCTCAGACTGTGGTGGGCATTTGTGTGTCCACCCAATTCACCATGGACCGATCAAAGGCGGCTCTAGGGGTGCCTGGGAGAATGTTCCAGATAAAGTTGGCATTTGATGCCATGACTCAGTAAAGCAGATGCCACACAGTGTGGAGGGCACCATCCATTCTCCTGAGGACCCAGTAGAACAAAAGGCAGAGGAAGGTCAGTCTCCTGCCCTCAGCCTGGGCTTCCCTGACTCTCTTGTCCTCTAGCTCAGTCAGCAGAGCGTGGGACTTCTCAGCCTCTGTAATTATGTGAACCAGCCCATCTATCAATCACCTATCTCTATCTATCTATCTATCTATCTATCTATCTATCTATCTATATCTATCATCTATCTATCTATCTATCTATCTATCTATCTATCTATCTATCATCTATCTATCTACCTACCCATCATCTGTCTGCCTACCATTATCTCTCTATCTACAGTCAAACCTCGATTCTCAAATGTCTCCCATCTCAAACAATTTGCTTCTCAGCCTGACAACCCTTTCATGCTGAAAGCTATATGATCAGTCACAAGTCTCTAAAGCGACAAAGGAGTATGAGTCAGTTCACCACTGTTAAAATCTCAGGATATTGTGCTGGGACCATTTTCATGTTTTTTTGCTTTTGTTGCTGTTTATTATTAAACTAGAGGCCTGGTGCACAAAATTTGTGCACTGGGAGGGGGGGGTATCCCTCAGCCCAGCCTGCACCCTCTCCAATCTGGGCCCCCTCAGGGGATGTCTGACTGCTGGTTTAGGCCTGATCCCTGTGGAATTAATAAATATTAATTCCATTTATATTATTTGTAATGGGAAAAAGCAATTCAATTTTCAAACAGCCACCTGGAACGAATTAAGTTCAAGAAATGAATTAAGTTCTATCTATCTATCTGCCTACCTATCTGTCTATTATCTATCTAGCTAGCTAAATATCATCTGTCTGTCTCTTTGTCTGTCTGCCTATCTAATTTCCAGCCAATCTCTCGGGAGAGCCTGGCCTGCCTGGAAACAGACCCTCCAGTTGGGTGAGCCCTGGCTCTGGCGGGTGCCCCCACTTGCCGTGTGACTCACCAAAGTCATGAAATGTATTTGTGCCTAATTTCTCATCAGTGAAATGGGGACAGTGGGGCCCCAACTGTCTCCAGGAGTCACACTTATGAATAACTTTTCATAAAATGCTTCTGCCCTGACCATTGGTGGTCATTCTCGTGCCATCTGAGGTTCGAGGGAAAGAGAAGGCTGGTGAGATGGTGAAATCAGTCGGGGCGTGAAGCCACTGCACCTTCTCCTCCCAGAAGACACCCACGGTGGGCGTGCCCGGGAGGCTGCAGGACTGTCGGGAGCGTGAGCATGAGGTACCTGCCCACCGCTGAGCCCCTGAGCGGACTCAGGTCCCCTTTCGTGATGCCCTGACAAAAGCCACCATTGGGTTTGAGCAGGTCTGGTGCCTGCGGGCAGTGGCTCAGAACCTTCCTTTCTGCGTGAGCCTGCTCGCGCGTCAGCTCCCGTACACCTGCCCCAGGTGAGCCCAGCTGCAGCAGACGCTCTGCTCTGCGCTGTGCAGCTTCCTGGGCAGGGCTGGGGAACGAGGGCTTAGCTGGGGGCTGGGCGGGTGGGGCGAGCACTCCCTCCGAGTCCCAGCCTGGCACACTGTGTGCTCGCAAACATCAGAACGAGTGACAGGGCCAAGGACGGAGCGGCTGGAGGGCTTGGTGGCGGGACCAGGTGGGTGGCGGGGAAGTGTGGCCGGAGGAGGAGGAGTGGGGAACAGCTGGGCTTCAGAGGGACCTGCAGTCAGTAATCGCAGCCCCACGAGCTGTGCTGTGAAGTGTCCCCGGGGAAGGCTGCAGATTCACGGGAACAAGCGGCCTGATGACCACCGTGGCCATTAATGTTCCAGCTGCTGCTCCGGCAAAACAATGACGGCTCCGGCACAGAGACCTAGAAATCCCAGTGTTGTCCTGCGCAGAGCGAGGCCCTGGCAGCCGGGGGGTAAAGCTCGGTGTGGCCGGCACTCAGGCACCACACTTGAGCAATGGCTCGGGGACGCTCACCAGCGTGTCTGCGGACGGTGGGCAGCTCCTTGTGCTGCAGACGGGCCCCCTGAACGTCTGTCTGTCAGGGCTACTTGTGTTGAATTGCCCGGGGTGACACCGAGAACCGAATGACACTGATGACACTGAGGCCGAACTGCTTCCCGACTGCCTGTCTCTGCGATGGCAGTGGGTGGCTGTCTTGCTGTGCGAACAGATTTAAAAGTTGCTGTTATGACAACGAGGCTTTTTCAAAGTCTGAATGTGAGCTAACACGGTGCTGGCAGAGCAGTCACCAGCCCGCCAGCTGCCCAGATGCCGGTGGCGCAAGCCCTTCCTGACACCGGTGGGTCTGGGGTCCGCTCACCCGGAACACAGCCACGCCTGCTCGCATTTTAAAAGAACGCCTTTTCTGTTCAGTGAAGCTAAATGCGAAGGGAGTTGTGGACAGCAGTACAGGGGCGTCCCAGGCAGGTCCGTCACCTGGGACGGGTGACGTCTTGTGTAACGGTACAGCCCGCAGCCAGGGCGGCGTGTGCCGTGCATGCGTTTGTTCTCCCCCATTTGTCACAAGGGGGTTCTGGGCCCCCCCACAACCTGGACTCAGCCTGCCTTCTCCATGAAGCTCTGCTTCCTGTCGCCTTTGCAGTCCCCCCTCCCCACCTGCCTCCTCCTGACACCCCCCAAGCCCGGCAGCCGCCCACCTGGTCCCCATACTGTCATTTGTCGCTTTGGGTGTGACATAGATGGACGCAGACTGTGTGCCACCTTCTGAGACAGACTTCTTGCCTCGCTGGGACACCCTCGAGTTCCTGCAGGCGCGGCAGCTGGCAGCCCCTTCCTGGCCGCCCGGAGCCCAGTGCGCTGCTGCCCGCGGCTGTGCACACTGTGGGCCGGGCTTTGTGTGGACGCGCCTTGTCCCCTCCTGTCTTCTGCCACTTCCCAACTGGGTTGTTCATGTTTGCTGTTGAGTTCTGAGCGCTCTTTACACTTTTGCTAGGACCAGTATATCCCAGGTGCGAGTCCTGTGTTGACATGTGGTTTGCAAATATTCCCTCCCAGTCTGTAGCTGGTCTTCTCAGGCGCTTTGGCTCATTCCTTTGACTTTAGCTATTTCCACTGGAACTGAGGGAGTGGTGGGCACTCTTGGGTGTCAGCACTGTGTCTTCCCGCTCGATGGCCCTTCCTCCAGGGCCAACGTTGAGTTTAGAAAGTGGTTTTCCAGGTTTACTCAGCAGTGTTTTACTTCACTATCTAAGAATCTAAGTAACACCACCTGATTCATGCATTTTCATGGGCTTCTTACCAAAAAGTGCGCTCCCGGTTCTCATCCTCGGAACCGGAGCCGGGGCAGCAGCGTGGCGGCCTTTCTGGGAGGAAGACCTGCTGCTTCCAGAGCCCGAGAGTCCCAGGCAGCCCCGCAGTCACGTCCGTCAGCCGGGTCCTTCTGTCCGGGACGGAGACACTGCTCAGGCCCAACCTCGCTGCACGTGGAGAGCCTGGGACTGGGCAGCCCAGGAGGTCGGAGGGGCTCTTCCAGGCTCCCACTCCCAGCTGCCTTCCCCAGTCGGCCACACCTTCTGCCACGGGAGACGCGGCCGTGGGCACCTGGCCTGGCGCAGTCCGCTCAGCTGCCCGGCCAGACTGGTGGCCTCACGCCCGGCCTTCACCAGGGCTCAGAGCTCTCCGGACATCACCTCGGCCACGCAGGGTCATCCCCCCTGCCCACAGAGGGGAGCTCGGCTGGAGCGCGCCCGGGGTTTCTGATTTCAAAGCTTCGACTGCAGTCTCCACACTGCCCGGCATTGGAGTGTCCTCCGGGCACACGAGGTGCCTGCAACATGGAGGTCAGCTGCGATGGTCCCGAAAGCCGCGGCGTGGAGCCAGGTCCTGGAGTCCGGACCCCCTGCTCCTGGCCCAAGACTGGCTGTGTGTGCATGTACGTGTGCTGGCTGGGCATGTGCATTTATGCATGTGTGTGTGCAGTCACGTGTGTGCACAGGCCCCAGTGAGCTCCTCTGCCGTCAGGGTGGCCCCCGTGCAAGCAGGCACCGGGGCACTGACCTGGACCCCGGTCTCCCCGGGACGGACGAGCCCGTGCGTCCTCAGGCCCTTCAGAGGAGGAGCTGACAGGCCTGACTGTACGGCCCGGCCAGAGGAGCCGGCCCAGCCGGGAGTGGGTTAGCACCGTGGCACATGGCAGGTTACAAGCAGCTC
>NW_005874390.1:10667-16533 GCF_000147115.1 Myotis lucifugus | reverse complement strand
CTTGTGAGACTCGTGTCGCCCCCACAATGCCTCGCCTCTTGTGGTTTTGGAAACCTACTGGTGTGAATTTCTGTAAATCTTTCTCTTTATTAGGAACTTTCTATGATTCCGGGGACGACGTGAAGAGGCAGGGAGCGTGGGAAACATCAGGGAGGAGAGAGAATCCTGGATTGGGCGCCTTCCTGCACGCCCCACACTGGGGATGGAGCCCGCAACCCGGGCATGTGCCCCTGACCGGGAATCGAACCGTGACCTCCTGGTTGATAGGTCTATACTCAACCACTGAGCCACGCCGGCCGGGCAGACCTCTCTACACTATCCCAGGCATCGCTTTTCCCTTGCAGGTTTTGTTGTGTGAAGGTGATCAGAAGGGATTTGGGCACAACAGCCAATGGGGACAGCTGGGGACAGGAGTGGGGAGGTGGGCAGGAAGTTGGGGGTGAGGGGCAGTGGGAAGAATATAGTCAGAGACTTCCCAGTAGGAAATGGGGGCGCCATTACCATCTGTAAGTGGGCTCTGTCTCAATTGTAGATCAAATACAATCGTATCAGTAAGGGGAGAGCTTTGCACGTCCAGCCAAAGCCTTGGGAAGGTTTTCCAAGGAGAGTTTGCCCTGCTCCGTTCCAGTCAGGACTTTTGGGGACGAGGAACTGAATTCTAAATTCACCCAAAGGAAGCCCGGCCGGCGTGGCTCAGTGGTTGAGCGTCGACCTAGGAACCAGGAGGTCACGGTTCGATTTCCAGTCAGGGCACGTGCTCGGGTTGGGGGCTCGATTTCCAGTGTGGGGGGTGTGCAGGAGGCAGCCCATCCATGATTCTCTCTCATCATGGATGTTTCTCTCTCCCTCTCCTTTCCTCGCTGATATCAATAAAAATATATGAAAAAGGCAATAAACCCACCCAAAGGGAAATGACCCACAGGGCAGCCACCAGGTCTGAATCACAGAGCACCAACCACCGAGTTAGAATCCGGAAGCGTGGACCTTGGCCCCCGGCGCGCACTCTCCAGGGCCGCAGAGGGTGGTGACCCCGGCCACCCCCCGCCGTGTCCCCCGATCTGAAAAACAGCATCTGGAACGGAACGGAGAAAACAGCCCCGCGCCCCAAGCGCGCACGGAGGAACAAGGACACACAAGGTTCGGAGGTCACCCGCTAATCAGAGTAAACAAGGGGGCGGATCCCAGTCTTTGGACTAAAAACGGTTGTTACCTTTCCCTGCTGTGGGACGTGGGGTGGGGGTGGGACGTCTGAATCACAGAAAACACATGTGAATAAGAATCTTGTTTCGCCCTGGTTGGTTGCTCAGTGGTTAGAGCGTCAGCCCGGGGACCCAAGAGTCTCGGGTTTGATTCCCAGTCAAGAGCATGTGCCTGGGTTGCGGGTTCGAGCCCCGTCCCAGTCCCTTGGTCAGGGCGTGTGCGGGAGGCAACCAGTGGATGTGTCAATGATTCCCTCCATCTCTCTCTCTCTCTCTCTCTCTCTCTCTCTCTCTCCCTCTCTCTCTCTGTTCTTCCCTCCCTCCCTTCCACTCTCTCTGAAAAGCATTGAGAAAAATATCCTCTGGTGAGGATTAACTAAAACAAAACAAAACAAAACAAAAAAGGAATCTTTTTCTCACGTAGTTTCATATATTTAAGGATGTTTTATTTACATTTCTCCACATTTATTTATTGATGTATTTATTTATTTTATTATTTTTTTAAATCTATTTTTATTGATTTCAGAGAAGAAGGGAGAGAGAGAAAGAGATAGGAACATCAGTGATGAGAGAAAATCACTGATCAGCTGCCTCCTGCACGCCCCACACCGGGGATGGAGCCCACAACCCGGGCATGTGCCCTGACCGGGAATCGAACCCTGACCTCCTGGTTCATAGGTTGACGCTCAACCACTGAACCACACCGGCCGGGACATTTCTCCAAATTTAAATTGACAGAGGAAAGCACAGCCTCTGGGGCAGGCACCCCCGATTTGAGACCTCCACCCCCGAGCTCAGTGGCTCGATTTTCCCCGTGGCCAGGACTCCTGCTGAAGCTTCCAGCAGCCCCCAAAATGCCAGCAGGGTACCCTCAGGCCGAATGAATGAGGACTTTCTGGACGGTGGAGGAAGGATGAGGTCCCGCCGAGCTTCGAAACACATGCCCGCAGGCTCCAGGCAGCGTGAGATGGATCGTTTCACTCCCAGGACCTCCTCCAACTCCCCTGGACCGCGGCCAGCCCGGCATCCGCAGGCGCCCCCTGGGATGGTGCGTGCATCACCCTGCATCCCACCTCCGAGGCCAGGAGCCCGTGCCCACCTCCTCCCCACCCCCCGCCCCTGCCCGCCCCAGTGAGCACAGGAGATGGCAGCTCATTGTGTTGTCCCGAAAAAACACATACCACGTTTGCAAGCCTCTGTGGACGGTGTTTTATAATAAGTGGGTCAGGAGGGAAAAATACTGCGGCCGCTTCTCTGCTCACCTCACGGCTGATCGCAGATGGAGCGGTTTTGGGCTGCACGGCCACACAGCCCGGGCTCCTGGAGCAAACCCAGGTGTCTGCGTTTCACATGCACAGCCTGCAGATCTAAAAATATATATATTTTTAGCCCTAGCCGGCTTGGCTCAGTGGATAAAGCGTCAGCCTGCGGACTGAAGGGTCCCAGGTTCGATTCCGGCCAAGGGCACATGCCCGGGTTGCGGGCTCCATCCCCAGTGTGGGGTGTGCAGGAGGCAGCCGATCCATGATTCTCTCTCATCATGGATGTTTCTATCTCTCTCTCCTTCTCCTTCTCCCTTTCTCTCTGAAGTCAATAAAGAAATATATTTAAAATATATATATATATATATATATTTAATGATCTCAGAGAGGGAGGGAGAGGGTGAGAGGGATAGAAACATCCATGATGAGAGAGAATCATGGATCGGCCCCCTCCTGCACGCCCCACACTGGGGATCGAGCCAGCAACCTGGGCATGTGCCCACGCCAAGCGAAAACCAGGGCAACCAATGTATACGTATATATATATGTGCACACATGATTATTACTACTATAGTATATAATACTAAATATTATTAATATATTACATGTAATGTAGTACATGTATTAAACATGTTTATAAAAATATGTATTTAAAACAATGTCAGGTAGTATGTTACTCCTTCAGAACGAGTTTTCCATCCGTCTATCCAAAGCGGAGTGCGGAGGTGGGGGGGTGCTGTGTCTCCAGGATTGTCTGGGCCTCATGGTGAAAGGCTCTAAATCCTGGCTGGTGTGGCTCAGTGGTTAAGCGTCAACCTATGAACCAGGAGGTCACGGTTGGTTCGAGTCCCGGTCAGGGCACATGCCTGAGTTGCAGGCTCCATTCCCAGTGTGGGGCGTGCAAGAGGCAGCCCATCCATGATTCTCTCTCATCATGGATGTTTCTCTCTCTCTCTGCCTCTCCCTTCTTCTCTGAAATCAATAAAAATGTATTTTTTTTAAAAATAAAATAAATAAGGTATTATAAACCCCTGTCAGTTGTGCGAGGTGGGTGATCAGTCCCTCAAACGCTGCATTCAGATAGCGTATGTCTCCAGCGCCCGGCAGTTTTGGAAATGTTAATTGCTCTGTGGATTGAGCTGGCAGGAGAGAAAAAAGGCTTCAAGTCTCCTTCAGTGATCGACTTTTTCCGCTCATAAAATTGTTCTCAATGTATCGAAGGCAGCGTCTGCCCCCAGGAAAAACTGTCCTCAGAAATGTGCTTCAGGGGCCCTGGCTGGGGTGGCTCAGTGGATAGAGCGTCAGCCTGCAGACCGAAGGGTCCCGGGTTCGATTCTGCTCAAGGGCGCATATCCCCGGCCCCCTTGCGGGAGGCAACCAATCGATGTGTCTCTCTCACATCGATGTTTCTCTCTCTCTCTGTCTCCCTCTCCCTTAAAAAAAAAAATCAATGGAAAAATATTCTCAGTTGAGGATGAGCCCAAAAAAAAGAAAAGTCTGCCTCAGGGGCCGTCTGCTCTCCCTTCCTCTCCCTCCCCCACCTCCCCTGGGCGAACTGGTCACAGATGTAATCGAGGCAAGGCCGGCCTTTGAGGATTTCCTGGCAGGCTCGGCACTGAGTGTGAGCTGTTCGTCACCGGCCAGCGTGACCTTCGGCGCTGGATGCTCCTGATTTATGACTTTGTCCCGAGTCCTCCGGGTCTCTGACAAGCGGTTGGCTGCGGGGCCGGCCTTCCAGAAAGATCCGCGCGCTGGTCCCTGGACCCCGGGAGGCCTCCGCTAGCCGGCACTGTGTATGTTGGCCCCCGCGCGCGGGCCGGGCGGCCACGCGGGACGCCTCGCAGTCAGCAAGTCTGCCCCGTGTTAAAGATTGACCCGGAGGGATGACGGAGTGTTTACCCCAGTCCTGGGGCAAGTCATGTGCAAATATTTTTGGGGACATTTCAGCACACACCCGGGACGCCCTCCTTCATCTTCCTTGCAGTGAACGTGGGCCGGGAAAGCCAGCCGTCGGCAAATATTTGGCAAATGTTAAAATCCTACTCATCAGAAAGGCTTCGCAAGCACGGCCATTGAGGTGTTCCGATCATGTGGCTTTATATTTGTTTAATAAATTCAACAATATATGACCTTCATTTTTTTTTTTTTACTCTTGTTTTTTAAATATGTTTTTGTTGATTTCAGAGAGGAAGCGAGAGGGAGAGAAACATCAATCATGAGAGAGAATCATGGATCGGCTGCCTCCTGCACGCCCCGCACTGGGGATCTGCCACCCGGGCCTGTGCCCTGAGCGGGAATCGAACCCTGACCTCCTGGCTCATAGGTCGCTGCTCAACCAGGGGGCCACCCCTGCTGGGTCCCTTTGTTTCTTTAAAGATGCTAACGCTGGGGGGGGGGGGGGGAGACAACCACAGTAACCACCAGCCCCAGGGGGTAGCAGAGCAGGAGCACAGGGCGGTCACAGGCTCCCAGCTGCCCTGGGCTGGAGTCTGGTCCCTGAGCAGCACAGGACTGCCTGGAGCAACATCAACTATTTTGCAAAAAGAGAACCCCAAGCGTCTGGGTGTTGAGAAGGTTATGTGTCCCCTCTCTGTCCCCCCACCCCAGGGGTGGGCGTTAGGGACGGAGGCCAGAGCCTGCGGGAAGAGGGCCCCCGGGCTGCAGGGAACCCGGTTGCATTTCCCAATCGGACGGCTGTTTAGCTCGGGGACAACATTTTTTCGGTCCTGAAATGTGGTTTCCCGCCTACTGTCCCCTGTAATCACCGCCTGCAAGAGAGAGCTCCCATAAAACCAACAATGAGGATGTCGGGCAGACATTCCTGGTTTCTTTTCTCCCAATGATGTCTGTTCCCCCGACACCAGCCGGGCTGCTCCGGGCAGGCCAGAGTGCCCACCGTCCCCACTCGCCCCTCATCCACTCCCACCGGGGGCTCCAGCCAGGCCTCGGCCCGCCCCCTCCCCTGGGCAGACTTCCTCCGGCTGGAGCCAGCTCAGCACTCCCTGGCTGAGGAGCAGCCTGGTCGCCTGGGGTGCTGCCGGCAGCGGGGGAGCTTACCACTTTCCTCCTGCAGGCACCCCCACATCCCTGCAGTTCCTCCTTGGGCTCTTTCCCTTCTCCCCGAGACACTCAATTCACCCACCCAAAGCAAACAGCGACCCGACCGACCCGAGCTTGCACCAGCGGGGCGGCTCCAGCTGCGTTTGTGTTAAGTAGGGAGATCATTTTTCGCAACCTTGCCCCTGTGTAACCCCCCCCAAAGGCGGGTTCACGTGGGGGGAAGGGCACCCCATCCCTCTCCCTTTCCCCGAAAATCCTGGCAAAGGCCCCCTTCCGGCCCTTCCCAGCTGTTTTCCTTTTTTTTAAAAAAATTTTTAATTGATTTCCAGAAAAGCAAGGGGAAAA
>NW_005874390.1:0-10243 GCF_000147115.1 Myotis lucifugus | reverse complement strand
TGAGAATCATTGATCAGCTGCCTCCTGTACACCCCTACTGGGGTATCGAGCCCACAACCCAGGTATGTGTCCCAGCTGCTTTCCCTTGCTGGTCTCCTGCCCACAGGTTGGCTCACACCTTGGCTCTGTGTGCTGGTGAGGGATCAATTGTCTCTCCTCCTCCCCCCATCCCCCATCCAGGGCGGGGTGGGGTGAGCGGCGCCTTAGTCAGAGCCCCTGGCTTCTTCTAAATTGTCCTGCTCCTGACTCACCCTGTGAGCATGGACAAGTCACTTCCCTGTCTCGGCCCCTGAGGCCGCCAGCTTCCCAGGCTCTCGGCCCAGCGAGAAAGGACTCGCCTAGACTCCACATGCCGTCCCCTGCCCGTGGGCCACCACCGAATGCATTGTCCAGCCGTCACTGTGGAGAGCGAAGGGGGTGTTGGTGACTAGGCTGGACAGGCTCAAACAGGTTTGTCCCTGCAGGTTCTAGACCTCACATCGGAACCGGACAGCCAAGGGGTCCGGGCTGCCTGTCACTACTTGAGCCAATTCAGCAGAGACACGCTGGGGATGGAGCCCGCCACCCGGGCCCGAGCCCTGACCAGGAATCGAACCGTGACCTCCTGGTTCCTAGGGCGATGCTCAACCCCTGAGCCATGCAGGTTGGGCTTTTTTTTTTTCTCTGTCCAGTTGGAAACATGTGGGTTCATTGCCTGGATCCCTCAGCTCTGAGCTGTCCCAGGCGGCCTGGGAAGGCCCGGCGTGCGGGAGGCCGGGGTCCGGGCCCCAGGGAAGCATGGCAGCAGCTCCGATGAGTTGGAGTGAGTCACCGGCCAAGACCTCTTCTAGTTCCTCAAGGACGGGCCCCAGTGGGGTGACACCCGAGAGCCCAGCTGGGGAGGCCCGGGCCGCCCCGATCGGCGTACGACAGGGAGGGTTGCAGCCCCGATCAGCACCCAGGGCCCCAAAGCTGTCGGGAGACCCAGGGGTCTGATCCCCATCTTCTCAGCTCCCTGGGAATCAGCCCATTGCAACCTCCCAGCCAGGCCTTCCACCAGCAGCGACTGCCCTGCAGGCAGGGAAGTGCCACTGTCGACATCCCATCACACCCAAGCAGGGAGCGAAACGCCGTGGCATGACTCAGGTGTCACCCTGTGCCCGGGGGGCGGGGGCGGGCTGTTCTCACGCCGGGTGCTCCGCGTGCTTTGCTGTTGGCTCAGAGCCAGAGCCCCTGCGACTAAACCAGGATCCTGGCCAACGCCACCTTGGAACCGGACAGCCAAGGGCTCCGGGCTGCCTGTCACTTGAGCCAATGCAGCAGAGACTGGGTTGAGTCCTAGATGAGCGTCTATTCCAGTCCTGCCGGCAGCGTGGAGAGCAGCAGGGCACCCACAAACATCTGCTCTGCCCCCCACCATCAGCCAGCTGCTTATATAGGGTAGGAGGATGAAGATGACATGGGGAAGTAGGCAAAAGGGTACGCCGAATGGGCAGTTCACAGGTAATGGGGGCTGGAGATTTGCAAAGGCCTGTGGGTGTGCAAAGGCTGGGGGTCTTCAAAGGGCTGGTGGCTCTGGTGTCTGCAACAAGGTTGTCAATCTTTCCGTGATCATAGGCAGCTCCCGGATGGGGAGGAGGGGCCGCGTGTCCAGGTGAGCGCCCAGGTCCCACGTGCAACTTCCAGCCAAGTTAGACTGTGCTGTGTTTAATCAGAACAAAGCAATCACAGGTAACAGAGCATGATTCATATTTCTTGCCATGCTAGCAGGCCCCCAATATTCCATTTCTGCCCCTACCAACCTGGGCGGCCTACATCCTCTATTACCAAATCCAGAGGACACGTACGACAAAATGGACACCCCGCACCGATGGGTTCATGAATGTATCCGCTTAGCGAGGAATTTTCCATTTATTTCTTTAAACAAAACAAAACAAAAACAGGTCCTACACCTGCTTTTCTTTATCTTTTAATACATTTTTATTGATTTTTAGAGAGCGTGGAAGGGAGAGGAAGAGACAGAGAGAAACACCGATGTGAGAGAGACACATGGATGGTGCCTCCCGCACACACCCCGTTCAGGGCCGGGGAACCTGCGACCGAGGTCCGTGCCCTTGACCGGGAATCGAACCCGGGACCCTTCAGTCCGCAGGCGACGCCCTGTCCACGGAGCCAAACCGACCAGGGCTTTCGAGTTTTTCAAGACCACAGAGTCTCAGAGAGGGAACCATAACACGTTGTACTTTCAGGGGAAGGAATGTGTGGTCTGTCCCACACTTGGAAAGGGTTTTGACATTAGGTAATGTTACAGCGATGTTTCACAAGAGCACGCGGCCCTTCCCTCGCTCCGTAGCATCCACAGGTCGGTAGACAGGCCTCTGTCCCATTCCCATTCGCCCTCGCTCCCACCCCCCTCCCCCCCCTCGCCCTTCACCCAGTGCAATTTCCAAAAAGCCTTTGTCCCGTAATCATCACAACCTCTGCATGTACCAAGTCCCTCCCTGCCACGGTCCCCAGGCCTCTTGCGTGCATTTCTCAGGACAACGCCAGGCGGTAGGGGTGGTTCCACGGAACAGAGAGGTTACCGCACCGTCCAAGGTCACACAGCCAGGAGGTGTCAGCGCCCGGATGTAGCCACCTGACCCCAAAGCCACTCTGTTACCCACAATACCAACTTCCTGGGTCCCTGTTCGGCACCTTTTTAAGAGATATATTTTGATTGATCATAGAGAAGAAGGAAGAGGGAGAGAGAGATAGAAACATCAATGATGAGAGAGAATCATGGATGGGCTGCCTCCTGCACGCCCCCAACTGGGGATCGAGCCCACAACCTGGGCATGTGCCCTTGTCTGGAATTGAACCCAGGACCCTTCAGTCCACAGGTGGACACTCTATCCACTGAGCCACACTGGCCAGGGCTCTGTTCTGCACCTTTAACGTCACGGATGTCAGACAGGGTAGGATTTTAGTGGGCGTCGCTGCCAGGGGCCCTGTGGTTGCCCTTTGAACCGGAATGTGGGTGATGTGCCCATCACTCCAACTTTTTGCGGTTCAGGGTTCGGGTGGCTGCCTCTGTGGGCGGGCGTGACGCAGCCCAGGGAAGCTCTGTGCCCCTCCCCGAGCCTCCCCGACCAGGGCTTGGACCTCTGCCTTGCAGGGCAGCCTGGCCTCAGGCACTGCACGGCGTTTGCTCACGTGACGTCCGTGCCCGGCCTCAGTGAGCACAGGGGCCTGATCTCATTAGACGCTGCGGCAGCCGCTCTGTCCGTCCGTCCCTCGAGCGGCACCAGGAGACCACTCCCCCCTCCCCTGAGGCCTCGGGTCCTGTCTGTTTTCTGACTCACAGAGTCGGGGTTTGTGGAGCAGAGAGCTTCATGGGGAAGAGGACGTGGCCAACCGTGATGTCTAACAGCCACTCTGGCCCAGACGGCGTGGCTCAGTGGCTGAGTGTCGACCTAGGAACCAGGAGGTCTCGGTTCGATTCCCGGTCAAGGGCACAGGCCCGGGTTATGGGGTTGCCCCCCAGTGTGGGGCGTGCAGGAGGCAGCCGATCCATGATTCTCTGTCATCATTAATGTTTCTATCTCTCTCTCCCTTCCTCTCTGAAATCAGTTAAAAAAAAAAAAAGACCTTATCTCCAAATGCAGTCATATTCTGAGGAGCTGGGGGCTAGGACATGTGAATTTGGGGGGACACCGTTCAGCTCATGATGGTGGCCTTAAGAAGAGCTAGGGCTGCGGTGGGCACAGAGCCCCTACCAGGGCTCCCGCGAGTGTGAACAGCATTCCTCTGAGCCCTGGCGGTTTCCTCGGAGATATTGTAAGTGTCCCCAGTTTGGAAAGGGAACGGAGTGGCCCCCTGGCCCCAGCTCCGAAGAGGCCAGTGATGGAAAAGCCGCCTGTGCCGGCGACGTGCTGGGCGGCAGGCGGCTCCGCTGCGGCCCCGCTGGTTCCTGTGTGGCTGAAGGAGAGGTTTCTGTAATGACTTCTGAACATAGAAAATCGCTGTCAATACGACGGTCTTTGGCTGTTTTTAATGTTACACAGCACATTCGATCACGGTCAAATGACAACCTTGACATTTGGGGCAGGAAGCAGGCAGCGAAGGGGCGTGGGTGGACCTCGGGCGGGGCCGCTGCCCCAAGTGAAAGTCCTTGAAGAGCCTTAAGAGGGAGGGACACGGAGGCTCTTTATTATTATTATTATTATTTTAATATATTTTTATTCGTTTCAGAGAGGAAGGGAGAGGGAGCGAGAGAGGGAAACATCCACGATGAGAGAGAATCATGGATCGGCTGCCTCCTGCACGCCCCACACTGGGGATGGAGCCCGCAACCCGGGCCTGTGCCCTGACCGGGAATCGAACCGTGACCTCCCGGTTCATAGGTCGACGCTCACCACTGAGCCACACCAGCCGGGCTTGAGAGGTTTAGCAGCGATGGAGACTTCATTTCCCGTGCTGCCTGGCACATGCCCGTACCTGGTGGGTATCTGCTGCCACACTGACTTCTCTCCCTTCTGGGATGAGCCGCAGGGCCTGCTGGTCTGGCCTGCTGTGTCTCCCCGGGCCTGGCAGGTTGCGACGTACTCATGTTTTCAACGTTGAGAAAGAAATCACGCCCCGATGTGCTGAGAGGCGCTTCCCGGGCCGGAGGAACAGTCCGCACTCACTTGCGCACATTTGCACACGTCGCTCACTCACGTCCCCGGGAGAACTGGCGGTTTTGTCATCGGCGAGGCAGCGCTAACGAACTTGACCTCGCCTGTGGACCGTCCGTTTGCTGCCCCTCCTGGGACGATAACGATGGTCAATATCATTTCTCTCTGCCGCTGGCAGGGCTCGCTGCCCTGGGCGGAGAACCCTCGACAGGGGACATTATCAGCCCTGTCTCCCCGGACCCAGCTGCTCCCTAAGAAGACCCAGGCCGGTCACGTGCTAAGTCCTTTATCTTTTTTATTTTAAAAAAAATGTATTTTCAATCCTCACCGGAGGGTATTTTCCCATTGATTTTTAGAGAGAGTGGAAGAGAAAGGGAAAGACAGAAAGAAACATCGATGCTAGAGAAACATGTCCATTGGACCCTGACCAGGGTCCGGGCAGGGGAGGAGCCTGCAACTGAGGTACGTGCCCTTGACTGGAATCGAACCCAGGACTCTTCGGTCCACAGGCCGATGCTCTATCCACTGAGCCACACCGGCTAGGGCCTAAGTCCTTCACTTTTGCCAAAAGTTCTGTTGTTCTTTTGCGTGAGAAGGGTGACTCAGTTGCAGCTTCTAATCATCTTTCCACACCTTCTGAATGTTTGTGCACTCCATTCAGCTGCATCTATGGTCTGGGTTTTTTAAATATATATTTTTTAAAATTGATTTCAGAGAGGAAGGGAGAGGGAGAGAGAGAATCATGGGTTGGTTGCCTCCCACATGCCCCACACAGGGGATAAAGCCTGCAACCCAAGCATGTGCCCTGAGCGGGAATCACACCGTGTCCGGCCGGGCCTAGTCCAGACACCTTGTCAGGGCAGGAGGGCTCAGTCTGCAGGAGCTCAGCCTGAAGTTGCCATCCAGGCGTTCAATCGCCGGGTACTGTCCCCCCAATTCCCAAGCAGGTGTGAGAGCCAGACCCCTGTGCAAGCTGGGACAGGACCCTCCCGTGCCTGCCCCGGTTCCGGGCAGACCACCAGCAGTGCTGGGCGCAGTCCGCATACCTGCTAAGTCTTTCATCTTGATGTTGTGTCTAATTAAAGGATCCCAGAAAGCCGAATCCTAAAGGGGCTGGGATTGAGCCAGGCCCTCAGATAACACACCTACTTGCCATCAGCAGGGGCGCCCCAGAAAGGCGTTCTACTGAAAGGAAGGGTCCCCCTTCTTTGTCTCCAGCTGGTACAATGGCCTTGAGATCGTGACCTATGACACCATCCCACCTTCATTATTTTTAAAGTATATTTCTATTGATTTCAGAGAGGAAAGAAGAAGGAGAGAGAGAGAGAAACATCAAAGATGAGAGAGAATCGTGGATCGGCTGCCTCCTGCACGCCCCACACTGGGGATCGAGCCTGCAACCCGGGCACGTGCCCTGACCGGGAATCGAACCGTGACCTCCCGGTTCATAGGTTGATGCTCCTGCCACTGAGCCACGCCGGCCGGGCTGGGTTTGTTTCTGAAAACAACGTTGTATTGTGTTGAAAATATCCCGTAAAGATAGGCCTTGGTACAAACTGTGGGAATGCGAGGTTTAAACATAGCTGCATAATTTAAAAAGAAAAGTGTACCCCGGATTTAATGAGGGCGATGGACTTTCGTTTAAACAAATAAATGACTGGTGTCGGCTACCCGCTCTACACAAGACCGTACTTAGAAACGCGACCATCATCCTTCCCATTTCAGACACGATGCTGGGCCGAATTCCTGTCCTTTCTACGCGGCAGGCTCCCCGTGAGCCGAGGCTCGGGCGGGTGTTTGCAGCCACTTTTTTGGCAAACGGAGCCCACGGCTGTCCAATCTGCCGCCGTGCTGGCTGGGCCCAGACATCAATGGCGGCGTTTCAGGCCCATAAACTTGGCCCGGTATCCCTCGGGGCGTGAGCCTGGCACCTCTCTGGATCCGTCCATAAGCTTTTGAAAAGCCCAAACAAACCATAAGGAAATCCTGCGCTCGGAACAAAAGGTATGAACGCTAAGAAAAGACACGCACCGCCATTGTCTGGCCGGCCAGGATGTGAGCCGCTGCCGTGGGAGAGAGATAACGCCGGCGGGGCCGTGATGGCGGGGCCGGGACCATGGAAACGGGTCCCGCGAAAACAGGACAAAAACTGGGAGGAAGCAGCGCTCCGTGAGCTTTCGGGGAAGCCGGCGGGGGTCGGGGGGTTGGGGGGGGATCAGAAGAGCAGCCCCCCCAAACCCCCCCGCACTCAGAGAAATGGAGACACAGGGCGGAACGTGAGAAGCCAGCGGGACTGACCGAGTTAACGTTTTCAGGAAAAACATGGGGGGGGCGGGGGCTGGAGAGAGAAAGGAAAGGAAGGCGATTTCATGCCAGCCAAAGGGGAACAGGGTGTGTTTTTATAAACATGTTTTCCCTTTTGTTCAGGGGGAGGCGTGTGGACAAAGGAAACACGGGCCCATTTCATGAATGAGGAGGGAGTTGAACGCTAAATGGCTCCAAATTAGCTGAGCTTTTCACCTGCTTTTTAGCTCAACCGGTGTGGCTCAGTGGTTAAGCGTCGACCTAGGAACCAGGAGGTCAGGGTTCGGTTCCCGGTCAGGGCACATGCCCGGGTTGCGGGCTCGATCCCCAGTGTGGGGCGTGCAGGAGGCAGCCGATCCATGATTCTCTGTCGTCTTTGATGTTTCTATCTTTTTCTCCCTCTCCCTTTCTCTCTGAAATCAATAGAAATACACTAACAAAAAAAAAGAAAAGGAAAAGACCAAGTCCATGGCTCAGCGATGACCCATTTTCTAGAATGCAGATCACTGAGTTCCAAAGCAGAAAGAGCGCAGGTGAGCGGTTCTCGGGTGTCGATAAGGCAGACCTGCCGATGGGGCGGGGCGGGGCGGGGTGTCCCCCGTGTTCCCTGGAGACCCAGGCGCTGGCAGCCCGTCCGTGGCCACGGCTGCTTTGTTTCCAGCCACTGGCCCGTCCCCAGGCACCGCCGGTCCACGGCAGAGCTAGAACGCAAACACCAACTCACCCCTTCATTTATTCGGTTAAGGCTAGAGCCCTTCTTTGTATTGGAAGATGCGCTTCTGACCGCCAGGCCACAGGTACAGGCCTACCCTGTGTCATGGAGTGGTCTGGGGGGGGTCCCCGATAACTTCGGCCCCTCCGCACTGGCCAATGCCTCAGGCCACCTGGCCCGCACCCTCACCCTCACACATCCCGGCCACCTGCTCTGAAGCACGTTCAGGGGCAGGTTTCTTTCCTGCCTGCGCTGACGGGTCGATGAGAGTCAGCAAAGGACAGACGGTGCCCAACGAGCATGCCGCCTGTGTCTAGCCCAGTGATGGCGAACCTCTGACACGCGTGTCAGGGGTGACACGCGAACTCATTTTTTGGGTTGATTTTTCTTTGTTCAATGGCATTTAAATATATAAAATAAACATCAAAAATATACATCTTTGTTTTACTATGGTTGCAGAGATCAAAAAATTTCTCTAGGTGACACGGCACCAGAGTTAAGTTAGGGTTTTTCAAAATGCTGGCACGCCGAGCTCCAAAGGTTCACCATCCCTGGGCTAGGCTGACTCCGCTGGGACGGGAAGCCCGGGGGCTGCTGGCCTTGGCGAAGCCCTCGCCGGTCCCTGTGAGATATTAACTGGAAGCTGCTGGGTGCTGGCCGCCCGGGCTGGGTTTGAAAGGCAGCGGCACTGTGTCAACAGTGGGGGTTGGGGGAGGATACACGGCGTGCCAGTTCCCTGAGCTAATGTGTCCGATTGTGTGCCACGGGGACCCGTTTTATCTCTCTCTACAGATCGGTGTGTTTTTATGACCACCGTCTCCATGGCAACCAGGTGTCCAGACACTCAATGGGTCTCACGGATATTAAATCTCAGCCAAGCATCTGACAGCAGCCGCTCTCAGAGCCATTCTTGCCCACGGCAGGTGGGCAGGCTCAGGAGAGTGGGGGGGGCGGGGAAGGCCCAGGGCCCAGCTGGGCGTAGGGACATGGTGATGGGAGAGGAACCTTTTTTTGATCATTTTTACTGATGATCCAGAAGAAAGGGCAAATCGCAGGTACATGAAACTCAATGAGAAAGTGTTCCACGGAGCAGAGACCGGAGAAATGATGTCAGTGGCCGCGGAGGAAGTAGCAAAGTGAGAATGGTCCTGACAAGCCTACGGAGGGACCTGTAGGGCCAATATTCCAAAAAGAGAAGGTAGGAGAGGCTCCCAGGCAGGCTGATTGGGAGAGAAAGAGGGCAGTTACATTTAGAGCAGGGCCCGGCCGGCGCGGGGCTCAGTGGGTGAGCGTCGACCTGTGAACCAGGAGGTCACGGTTCGATTCCCCGTCGGGGCACATGCCCGGGTTTCGGGCTCAATCCCCAGTGTGGGGCGTGCAGGAGGCAGCCGATCCATGATTCTCTCTCATCATGGATGTTTCTCTCTCTCTCTCTCCCTCTCCCTTCCTCTCTGAAATCAATACAAATATTTTAAATAAACAAATCAATAAAAGGAAACCACATTTTCCATGAATGAAGGAAGCAGCAGGAAGAAGGTATTTGTTTTTTTTCCTTTTTGAAAAACATGAGTAAGTTCCTCAATATGTTTGAGATTATTTAGCAAATTCTCTGAAAGAGGCCTCAGGTCACTCACCCACAGCTCATGGGGGCAGAAACCACAGCCTTCCGACGTCCCTTCCCGCCCGACCTCAGAGATGGCCGGCCGGACTTGGCGGGGGTCTCTTTTTAAAAATATTTATTTAATATATTTTTATTGATTTCAGAGAGGAAGGGAGAGAGAGAGAGAGAGAGAGAGAGAGAGAGAGAGAACCATTAATGGTGAGAGAGAATCATGCATCGGCTGCCTCCTGCACACCCCACACTGGGGATGGAGCCCACAACCCAGGCATGTGCCCTGACCGGGAATTGAACCGTGACCTCCTGGTTCCTAGGTCGATGCTCGGCCACTGAGCCACGCCGGCCGGGCAGGGGGTCTCTTTTTAGTTAACCATCAACAATCCTTAAAGACTCCAGACCCTGGCGTGATCGGTCCCGTCCTCGGGATGTGATCAGAAGGCCCTATTTCTGGGCTGTTATGAAACCGAGGTTTTGATGCGTTGCCAGTCTGACAGGGAACTCTGGGAACGCGGCGAGCGTGGCTCGGAGGAGCCCGGGCCGGCCCCTGTTACATAAAGCCTTCCTAGCAACCCGGGTTTATCGCGGAACGAGAGGCTGCAGTGGAAAAAGCAAGCGAGTTAATGCAAAACATGAGCCAGCCGCTCTCCCGCTCTCCCGGCTGCTCCGAGGCCAGCCCGGCACTTGTGGGAGTGACTTAACCCCTGGCAGCCCTGGGCGTGGGCAGCTCGGGGCTGAAGGGCACCTTCACGCAGACCTCACGGGACACGGAGCAGCTCCTTTGGCCTCTGAGCCTGCTGCTTATGGAGATTCACACCAAGGCGTCCTCTCCCCGCTCTCCGGCTGCTCCTGCCCCCCCCCCCCCCCCCCCGCCCGGGGGGGGGGAAAATGCCCACAGGAAAGGGCACACCGCCCCGGGCCCCCAAGGCACCTTCCGTTTGAAGGGGGGGCCCCGGGGCCTGAACCCCCGGGGGA
>NW_005874389.1:0-16114 GCF_000147115.1 Myotis lucifugus | reverse complement strand
AGCCAGCCTCCGTGTCAGCAGAGCCGTTTCATTCCAGCCACTCTGGTCGGCTCCACTGATCATTCCTAGGACAGGCCCCACTCCGGGCCTGCTGGCCCCCCTGGGACCACTCTTCCTCCTCCAGCGGCAGACAGTCCTACCACCCCTCGGTGTCACCTGCCCCTCAGTGTCACCTGCCCCCTCAGTGTCACCTGCCCCCTCAGTGTCACCTGCCCCTCAGTGTCACCTGCCCCTCAGTGTCACCTGCCTCGGAGCCCCCGTCCTAATGGGCAGCATAGGTCCCTCCTCCCTCTGTGTACCCAGAGCTCCCTGTTCGGGCCTTGGTGGTGGCCCTCACCTCATGGCAGGGAATTATCTGTGTTCTTGTGTCCCCCCTGCCCTCCAACCCTAGACCATTAGCGCCTGGAGGGCGGGGTCAGGCCTCATCTCCAGCGCCAGATGTGGCCCAGCCAGGGCAGGCCCTGGGCAGGAGCTGTGGACAGGCGTGACGGGCGCGGATGCATCCCCGGCAGGTGGGGCGCGGCTGGGGCAGCAGCATCGGGGGGCTTTGAGGAGGCAGAGCCGTGAGCAGGCAAGTGTGAGCCATGGCTCTCGTAACATGGCACTTGGGGTCTGAGAAGACTCGGGCGGAGGCTGAGTTGGGTCCCCAGGACGAGGCTCGGAGCTGAGGCCAGCAGGTGAGCTGGACCGGGCCCAGGGGGCAGGTAGTCCAGGTGGGTGTGAGGGCTCCCCTGGAAGCCAGGGTGCTGAGGGCAGGTGAGTGGCTGAGTGCCAACCACACCCACTTCCAGGATGCGGGCTGCAGAGGTAGCAGCTGACCTGAGGCCCCCTCAGCACCCACATCGTTCCCAAGGCAAGAACATCGGGCCTGCTTCTGCCCCGGGCTCTGGGGACAGCCATGCCCTCAAGGACTGTCAGTTCAGGAGCTGGGATTCGCAAGATGTCAGAAAGCTCCCTGTGACTGTCAGGTGCCAGACTGGCCTCCTCGTCCCCGCTCCCCGCCCCTCCCAGCCCCCTGGCCATGAGAAGCCTGCACCTCTGCACTCTCACTCCCATCCCCCAGCACCCAGCGCCTCACCCCTGCCTTGGAGTGACCAACCACTCAGAGGCCATCGGGGGGTTTGTTCTCAGCCCTTCTCTCCTGGCCTCTCCTCTTGACCTCCCACGTGGGTTCTTCTTCCGCTTCCACACCATCTGTCCCTCTGGGCTTCCCCTTCTCCATCTCCTTTGGTTCCTCGGTCTCATGCTCACTGCAGGTGGCCTCTCCCAGGGCCAACCTGGAACATCTCAACCACCTTCTTTCCAGGTGATAATCACTCAGACCTTCCCCCATCCCCAGCTCTTGCTTCCACCCAGACCTCCCTCTCTCTCCCGGCCTAGATCTTTCTTTGAGATTCTGCCGGTGCATTGTTTGGTCTTTGCAGAAGACACCTCCTCCAGGCTGTCCACCAGGATTTCAGACTCCCTCTGTCCCAAACTGAACTCCTCAACCACAGACCCGTCCCCATAGGCTATATAGTGAGGTGCAGCCCTCCAGTGCGGTGTTTGAGACTCTCCCAACCAGGGCTGCTGTGCCCCCTCTCCTCCCCCCTGAGGCTGCTACCAGCTGCCATCTCTTATTATGCTGACCCCACTCTTATCTGCCCACTCACTTATATCACCTGCCAAGCTTCTGTGGGCATCCAAGCAGGCCAGCCTGCCAGGCCCGCCTTCCTCCTGCAGGATCCCGTGAGCCCCTCGGGGGCCAGGCAGGTCCCCAGAGCCCAGCCGGCCTGGCGCTGGCGGAGGGCGCTCGGCAGGTGCGCGGGCAAGAGCACGGGGAGGCCTCAGAGCCCAGGCTGAGCCGGTTCATTAGGTGGCATCGCCCTCAGCAGACCCAGGAGGGGAGGACGGCGAGGCCCGGCAACGGAGTGTTTAGAAGTTATAATTAACTTTTTACTGGCGCCCTAGTATGAAGCGATATGTGAAGACAATATAAAAGGGTCCAAGGATTTAGTTAAATAGAGCTGGGTTTTTCGCAAGCAAACCCTTAATTAAAGCCAGGGAGGGAGGAGAGGAGGGGAAGGGAGGCGGAGAACCCTTCCAGGCACTGCCTTTGGTTCTGGTCTCATTCGCCTCCGCGCTGAGGGCAGGGCTTGGGGCAGGGGCTCGGGGCAGGGGCTCGGCTGCGGAACGGGCTGACCTCTGCGGTTCAGCTCCGCAGCGAGGAGCGGGCTCCGGTCGAGGCGGGCGCTGCGGGAAGGGGCCTGCAGGCCACCAGGAGCAGAAATTGTCCTTCGTGGGAAACCGTGTTTCCCATGCAGCTGGAGGCTCATCACCCCTCAGCCACGCTGTCCCCAAGTTCGCTGCCTCCTCCCTCCCCTGCCTCCCTTCCTGGGGGCCCACCCGGGTGTGGGGGCCGGGTTACCGCTCTGTCCCAGCAGCTGTGCAGGCCCGCGTTTGTCCCACTCCTGTCAGTGTTTCCCGTCCCTGCGTCCTGCCTCCCACCCAGGGGGACACGGGCGCCCCTCTTCTCACCCAGGGTTTCCTGTCTGTGCGCTGGGCTTGCCATCACTTCACCTCTGTCGGCTCAGTACCTGCCAGGGGGCCAGGAATGTTCCGTGTTGGGTGGGGTCCCCTGTTTTACGTATCAGGCCCTGGAGACGGAATCCGGGTGTCCCAGGTCTCGCCTGCTCGGGGCTGCCGTCTACCACACCACGTATCACAGGTAATCGCTATGTTTCTATTTTGTTGAGTTGATTTAGAATTCATACCTAGTCGATGGGTGGAGGGGGCTGGAGGTGGGGGCGGAGATTTCCTGGGAACGGCTGCGTCCAGGGGTGTGAGCTGCTCAGCTGGGCCGGCAGGGCGGGTCTGACAGGCCTCGCACTGACCCGGGGTCAGGAATCCAGAGACGGGGGACAGAGCACCAGGGGCTCCCAGGGTCACTTCTGACTCTGCCCCTCAACAGCCAGGTGACCTCGCTTCTCCCACACGGAATGCCCACGCCCCTAAAATGTGGGTGTAGGTTTAGACCACGTGTGAACCAGGCTCCCTGCCAGCATTCTGCACTCCCGGCCGGAACCGAACCCTTTAGTTCTCGGGCCAACACTCTAACCACTGAGCCAAAACGGCTAAGGCTCCAACCAATACTTTTTTTTTTTAGAGCAATATATTTTATTGATTTCAGAGAGGAAGGGAGAGGGAGAGAGAGATAGAAACATCAGTGATGAGAGAGAATCATGGATCGGCTGCCTCCTGCCCACCCCACTGGGGATCGAGCCCACAACCCGGGCATGAGCCCTCGGCCGGAATCGAACCCGGTGTGCACTCGGTCTCACTAGCTCATCCGTTAGATGCAATGGCCCAACCCAGGCACATTATTCTCACAAAGACTCGAGACTGAATATTTAAAACAAAAATGGCCTTTGACTCCGGCTGCGGGTCATTCCTGGCGCTCTCTGCTCAGGAGCCGCTGGTGCCCGGGGATCTGGGTCGTGTGTCGTCACCGTGGCCGTCTCGACCGACAAACAGGTGGTCGCCTGGAGAGCCGGATCGATGCTCAGATGGAACATGGATGAAAGGTGCAGCGGAGGCGTGGCTTTTCACTAAAAAAATTCGTTTTCTGTATTCTCCATGTGAAAATTCCACACGAAGCCAAAGCGTGTTTTAGGGGCTAAAAGGGAGAACATTAACTTCCGATAAAGACGAAACATCTAGAGTTCTCCGTTGTAGTCCAGGGCCTTCGGCCAGCCGTGATTACAGTATTTTCTTGTGCGCGTATAAACCCCTCGGGAGGTGCGCTTAAGTGCTAATTATCTATTTACGACAGAAAGGCTTCAGAAATGAGATGAGACCTGCTGGTGTGTGAGAGTGTGTGCGTGTGTGTGTCAAACATGTGTGTTGCCGTGGGCTTTTTTAAGGCCGTCATCCTAAAAATCTCCGCCTTAAATTAAAAAAGGAGTTTTCTATTTCAACGAGGGAGAGATGCGTTTTCCTTAACGCTCTGAGCTCTCTGGAAGTTCTTTCTTGGTTTTATTTTTGTTATTTGTTTGGATTTTTTTTTCTTCCTTATTTATAGCTCATTTTGTGCCAGTGGATTGGGAGAAGGTTTATAATAATAAGAATAGTAAGATGGTAGAGGATTGATGGCAAACTAAAAGCCAATTAAAAATAGAAAGTAGAGCAGCTCGGAGGGAGGGCCTCGCGTGTCCACACTTAGGGCTCCAGGGGTTCTGTGAGCTGGAAATTGGAGGCTGAGCTTCCTGGGGGCCGAAGTGAAAAGGGAGATGCATGTGGCGAATGGCCCTGGTTCCTGGGAGGGGCAATGTGTCAGCCCCTCTGATTGGTCCATCCCCTGTAGCGCGTTTGATGTGAGTACCTCGAGGACCACATACATGTGTGTCCTGATCACTTCCGTGTAGGAGGACCTTGGTGAAGGTTTTTGCATTTGGATAATAGCAGGGAATATTTATTTAGTGTTTCCCAGTGTACAAACATGTCCACTTCTGTCATCCATCTCATGCTTCTCTCTCCCCGACTCAGCCTCCTTTTGGATTGATTGAAGTTTCTTTCCCCCCCCTGCTGGTTTAGAAACTATCTATTCTTTTTTCAGTTTGTTTAGTGGTTACTCATAAAATGCGAATAAGCGTATCTTAAGTCAGAATAAAAGTAGTCACATCTCCTTTCCTCCCCGAGGCTCCCTGGCACACAGCCTCCCTGTCCCCTCGCGCCACCAGCTTCTATATCTGCTGTCTGGAGCCTCATTCTCACTTGTTTTAACCCTGCCCTGGAGTAGCCGTCATCGTCGTCATCATCATCATCATCATCATCATCATCATCATCCGTTTCCACTTTGCACGTGGTTATTTGCTCAGTGGGTGTTTGCTGAGCACTGGGCACTGGGCATGCAGCTGTGAGCGGACAGAAGACAGGCCATGGGAACAGCTATAGTGTGTGTGAGGGTCAGGCCGAGGGGACGGGGCTGGGCCTTCTGTGGAGGTGACCCTTGGCGGAGACCTGAATGGCGGGAGCTGGATGCACATGTCTGGGAGGCCATGTGAACAGAGGCGGCAGCCGGGTCAGGAGTGTGGGTGGCACATTTGAGGACTAGCCAGGAGGCATGTGGCCGGAGTGCCATGGAGGTCTGGGGCGTGAGTAGGAGAAGCAGAGGCCAGATGGGTGATGGGGACCAAGTAGGGGAGGCCGGTGGCTCATGTAGGAAGTGGGACGTGAGGGGACCTGGGCCTGGGGCATAGGCGGGGCAGGCCTTCCAGCTCCCAGGGGCGGGCTGACGGAGGGACCAAGCTGGAGCGTTTATCAGCCAGCTGGACTGGTTTGTAATCATTTATTCATTCCGCATGCATTGAGCTCCTGCCTTGTTCTAGACTCTGCTAGATGTGGAGTATCAGTGGGCAGCAAAGCAAGCAAGACTCCTACTTAAGAAACACATAGCCCGGCTGGCGAGGCTCAGTGGCTGAGCGTCGCCCTATGAACCAGGAGGTCACGGTTTGATTCCTGGTCAGGGCACATGCCCGGGTTGCGGGCTCGATCTCCAGTGCTGGGTGTGCAGGAGGCAGCCGATCAGTGATTCTCTCTCATAATTGATTCTTCTCTCTCCCCCCCTTCTCCCTTCCTCTCTGAAATAAATAAAAAAAATTATAAAAATAGAAACTTATAAACAAGAAAATGCCATGGCACGACGGGAACAAGGTGAAGTGTAGCCAGTGACCAGGTTAGACCCTCACCTGCCTCCCGGGTGTGAGATGGAGGGCAGGAGACTCACCTGCCCGGGGCCTCAGCTTCCGCATCCATACAATGGGCGTGATGCCTTCTCCCCGGCTGGTGGGTGTGCGAGGAGAGGCTGTGTGTTAGAAACACAAGGACCCGAGGCTTTGCTGGGTTTCCCGCGGGAGCCTGCCTCTTCACCCCGACGTGCGTCTCCGCTCGCTAGCTCTCGGGCTTGGCGCCGTCGGAGGAACCGTTGGCTGGTAGAGAAGCAGCCGGCTGGCCATTGAAGAGCCGGGAAGCAGGATTTGCGTGCTGGCAGGCTTCTTTCCTTTCCCCCACAAACTCGGAGAGATGTGTTTGAATATGGAATAAGCCTGTGAGTTTTTAAAAATGTCATCTTCGTGCTGGACTTCGTTCCAAAACGGGAATAGTCCACATGCCAGAAAATCCCGGCCAGCCCGGAATCGAGATCCTCTGTCCTCATGTGCCCACAGACTCCCAAGGCGTCTGAAAGATTCTGCCTGTCCCTGTCGCCCCCCGCCCCTTCTTCCCTCTCAGCCCCCCCCACCCCGTCCAGCCCCCCTGGCCCGCCCCTGGCACTGGACTTGGACTGTGCAGAGGCTCTGGGTCTGGTTGGGTTTGGGGATTGTGACGGCCGCTTGGAGAGGGTGTGGGAGCTCCCTGTCCAGCTGTCATTGTTCTTATTACAGAGCTGCCCCTTCTGTGGGGTGTCCCCCCGCCTGGTCTCCCTCTGAACCCTCACAGCCAGCCCTTCTCAGGCTTCAGGCGATGAGAATCCCCTGGCGGCGGTGGCGGGGGGCGGGGGGGGAGAGGTGCGGCGTCTTGTTCAAGTGCACGCCCCAGTTGGGCAGGTCGGGGTGGGCGACCCCCGGGTGATGAGTGGCATGGCTTTAGACCTGCGCTGTCCGAGCGGTAGCCACCTGCTCCCTGTGGGTACTGACCACCTGCAGTGTGGCTAGTGGAACGGAGACACTGACTTTTGTGTTTTCCAAAATGTGTTTTTATTGATTTTAGAGAGAGAGAGGAACATGGATGAGAGAGAATCATGGATCGACTGCCTCCCACACGCCCCCCATGGGGGATGGAGCCCATAACCCGGGCACATGCCCTGACCAGGAATCCAACTGGTGAACTCTTAGTTCACAGATCAATGCTCAACCACCGAGCCACTCCAGCCGGGCTTGTGTTTCATTTCATGGCAATTAATCTGAAATTCACTAGTCACAGGGGTTCACGGCTACCGATAGGGCGGCACAGCCACCCCCTTGGTCTTGCTGTCTCTACAGATGACACTGAGCTCAGCCGGGGGAAGAGCTTCCCCAAGATCATCGGCAAACTAAACGTGGAGTCAGGATTCTCCCCCAAGGTCTACGATCTTTCAAATTTTTGCATTAATTTTTCAATACCCCAGGTGACCACTTTATGTGGGAACTTCTCCTGTCTATCTGGAGGATCCCAGCTCTTTCTGTCAGCAAACTCCTCCTTCCCAAGATGGGTTTGGTAGTCGCGGTCAGGAGGAACGCTCTGCAGCGTCAGGGCCAACCGGACAAAGTCCCGTTCAGGCTGCTGAGGGGATACAGAACTCCCAGCATCCTCTGCGTCCTAGGTGAGAGCGCGTTTTGCTACAAAGCCTCCTCTGGACGGCACTTCACAGTTTGGAGGCGCTGCGTGTGGTCTGCTCACCGCTCCCTCGCAACCGGAGTCGGGGTCCCCAGTCATGGTGTCCTCGCTTTGCAGACGAGGGGGCTGAGGCTCAGGGCAGGGGTGTGGCTCCCCAGAGGTCACCCCGGTCCTGGCTCTCAGTTGTCACCTTCCCAGAGAGGCCTTCCCTGGCCGCCCGGGATGGCTCAGCTCCCCTGGCCGATGCTCCCTGTCCCGCTCGCCTCACCTCGCCTCGCCGGGGTTTATTTTTCCCACCTCTGTTATCCCCACTGACCCGGTACTGACATTTTTTTTATTGTCAACATCCCACTAAAAGGCCCACTTCTGAGGCAGAGATCTTGCCTGTCTCGTGGGCCGTTGCACCTTCAGCACCACGGACAGCACCAGCGCCGCAGGCTCTCAGTGTTTATTATTCACAGATTAAACTCCTGCCCGGCCCTCTCCTGCCTGGTGTATCATCTACGGGGGGAGAGGGGAGGGCAGGGGGCAGGTAATACTTGTTCTCAGTGGGGCTGGGGTGAGGACGAGGGAGGCGCTGCAGTTGGGATCCTGTTGCAGCGTGTGGGTCTGGAGAGACCCCTCGGGGTGGGCCCTGGCTCTGAGCCGCCCAGCCATCTGGCCGTGAGCATGGTTTGTCCCCTCTGAGCCTCAGTTTTCTCATCTGTAAAAGGGGCTGATGTTGGGAGGATTCAGCGGGGCAGGGGGTGGTGTGGGCTCAGCACAGGGCCCAGCGCGGGGTGAAGGCACAGTGCCCGCAGCTGCTGTGTTTGTGGTGGTGGCTTTGTGAGTGCAGCTAAGTGCCGGGCGCAGAGCGGGTGCTCGGCCCACGGCAGCGTCACCGCTGCGATTACTCTCATCCAGGGCGCCTCTCTCGTTTTCGATCAGACCTTGAAGTGAGGGCTCAGGTCTTTGAATTTGTGTTGCAGAAGCGGATCCTTTAGCGTACAGGCTTGCTCCTTTGATTTCTCTCAAGGAGAAGGATTTCACACCTTTCTGAGCGCGCACGACGCCAGTGAGCCTGGGAGGCCGTCGGAGCTAATTCTGGGCCCGCTTGACAGCCGCGCCGGGGAGCGGGGAGCGGGGAGCCGGGCGCTGACAAGTGGGGCTTTGGTAGCATCCCAACCTCTCAAAATAGTCACTTCCAGACTCACATTTGCCGTTCGGCGGGCGAAAGCAGCTTTCTGCTCGTGGAGCCGCCGTGCCCCTCCCCCCTCAGCACTCTTCCCTGGTTCCCCGCGGGGCCCTGGGGGAAGTCCAGGGCTCTGCCCCGCAGTCCGGACCCCTCCGAGCGTGAGCCCCCGTCCCTCCCCGCCTGCCTCTCTTCACCCCCTCGTCTGCCCAGATGTTGGATTTTCCCACCTCCATGCCTTGGCTCATGTGGGGTCCTCTTCCCCGGGTGCCTTCCTGTCTCATGGGGCTGAGGAGCTGTGTTCATCCGTGACACCCGGTTCTGTGGCCCCGCCCTCTTACCGTGGTCACCGTGTGCTTGGTTCCGTGGGCCTTGGAACCACCCGCCACAGCTCTCACCTTGCTGTGTGTGTCTGCCCCTCCCTCACCGGAGGCCAGAGAAAGAAAGGGTGGTGTGGACACCGCTCCGTTCAGCCTCCAGCACAGGGCCCAGCACGTAGTAGGGCCAAAAAAGAAAAAAAAAATGACTGGAATGAACAAGAGGGGGCAAGATGCTTTTACTTTAGTGAATCTTAACACCTGGAATGTTTATGTAGTTTAAAAACACTTAGTGTTATTAAATGCTAGTAAGAAATGTATTTTAGCCCCAGCTGGTTGCTCAGTGGTTAGAGCATCAGCCCGCGGACTGAAGGGTTTGATTCCGGTCAAGGGGATGTACCTCAGTTGCAGGCTTGGTCCCTGGCCCTGGTCAGGGCACGTGTGGGAGGCAGTCAGTCGATGTGTCTCTCTCACATCGATGTTTCTCTCTCTCAGTCTCTTCCCCTCCCTTCCACTCTCTCTAAAACTCAATGGAAAATATATCCTTGGGTGAGGATTAACAAAAAGGGAGGAAAAAAAGAAATTTCTTTAAAAATAGGGATCTTTAGTGTAAATCGTTTCCAAATACTTCTTTCTGTCACTACTGCAAAGACCATGGCTTTGGATCAATCTCCCCCCTTTGGGTGGGTTGTCTGTAGCCAGCAGGCACCTGGGAAGTGTTCGGTCTGTAAGGGAGGGTCACAGCCATGCCCTCCATCCAGGCCCCGAGACCTCAGGCGAAACCTCGCTGGGCAGTCCAGAGAGGTGGGAGCAGGTATAGCCCCCCTGCCTGAAGCTGCGCAGTGAGGACTTTCTACGAAGGAGGGTGCAGGGGGGTGGGGGCCAAGATTCAGATCGCCACCCAGTCCCTTTCCGCCGCTGGACCTCGCTGGCCGGTACGATTCCTGAGTTGTTTGCTCCCAATAGTAGAACGCTTGGCCGTCAGGGCCCGAGATTCTGAAAGCAGCATTTCTGGGACTCGAAGGCCTAGAGCTCTGCCTGCTCCCCGTTCTAGTTGTCGAATTCAGGGTCCTGGTTCTCTTCTTCTGCGATTCTTTTTAAGTTTAAATCGTGGTTAAATATACCCAACATTTACCGTTTTCACCTTTTCTGTTTGTTTGTTAATCCTCACCCGAGGATATTTTCCCGTTGATTTTTAGGGAGAGTGGAAGGGAGAGGAAAAGACAGGGAGAAACACCGATGTGAGAGAAGCACATCGATTGGTTGCCTCCTGCATGAGCCCTGACCAGGGCCCGGGCCAGGGAGGAGCCTGCAACCGAGGTACATGCTCAAACCTGGGGCCCGTTGGTCCACAGGCTGATGCTCTAGCCACTGAGCCAAACCTTTCTCAAGTGGCCAGGTCAGCAGCATTAGGTACGCTGACACTGTTGCACAACCATCACCACCATCTGCCTCCAGAACTCTTTTCATCTTGCAAAACTGAAGCTCCGTGCCCACGAAACACCAGCTCCTCCTCCTCCCCCCGGCACCCACCAGGCGGCCCTGAATGCGACTGCTCTCAGGCACCTCGTGGACGTGGAAGCACACAGTGTTGCTCTCTGGTGACCGGCTGATTTCACTGACCGTGATGCCCTCGGTTCACCGTGTCGTAGCGTGTCCTTCCCTGTAAGGCTGAGTAATATTCCACTGTGTGTGCAGACCACACGCCGATCCACTCCTCTGTCCATGGGCCTTGATCTGCTGCCATCTTTTGGCTATTTTTAATATATATATTTTAATGACTTCAGAAAGGAAGGGAGAGGGAGAGAGAGAGAGAAACATCAACGATGAGAGAGAATCATTGATTGGCCGCTTCCTGCACACCCCACACTGGGGACCGAGCCTGCAACTGGGGCATGTGCCCCTGACCAGGAATCGAACCTGGGACCCATCAGTTTGCAGGCTGACACTCTGTCCACTGAGCCCAACCGGCCAGGGCACTTTTGGCTATTTGAATAATGCTGCTGTGAACACGCGTATACACATCCTTGTTTGAGTCCCTGCTTTCAGTTCTTTGGGACGTGTGTATGCCCAGAAGTAGAATTGCTGGATCATTCGCTAGCTTTAATTGTTTGAGGAACCTCCATACTGTTTTCCACGGTTTCATTTTACATCCTCACCACCTGCACAGCGTCCCCGTTTCTCCGCATCGCCACCCACACTGGTGGTTTTCTGTCTTTTAATAGCAGCTGTGCTGCTGGGTGTGAGGGGGTGTCTCACTGTGCTTTGAGTTGCATTTCCCTAACGAGTGGTGTCCCCCATCTTTTCGCGAGCTTGCTGGTCATTTGTGTGTCTTCTTGGGAGAAATGTCTGTTCAAGTCCTTTGCCCATTTTTATACTGAGCTGTTCTGTTGTTGTTGAGTTGCAGAGTTCTTCTTTATGTTCTGGATATTAGCCTTTTATCAGAAACTAGCGGCCTGGTGCACAAAAATTTGTGCACTCGGGAGGTCCCTCAGCCTGGCCTGTGCCTTCTCGCAGTCTGGGACCCCTTGGGAATGACCACCTGCTGGCTTAGGCCCGCTCCCCGGAAAATTGGGCCTAAGCTGGCAGTCAGACATCCCTCTGGCAGCCCGGGAGCCCTTGGGGGATGTCCACTTGCCAGCAGGGAGCAGGCCTAAGCTGCAGTCAGACATCCTTAGTGCTGCTGAGGAGGCGGGAGAGGCTCCCACCACCACCGCTGTGCTGGCAGCCGTCAGCCTGGCTTGTGGCTGAGCAGAGCTCCCCCTGTGGGAGCACACTGACAACCAGGGGGCAGCTCCTGCATTGAGCGTCTGCCCCCTGGTGGTCAGTGTGTGTCATAGCGACCAGTCATTCCCAGTGGTTCTGCTGTTAGGGTCAATTTGCATATTACCCTTTTATTATATAGGATATGATGTATTCCCCCCCTTTCTGCGGGGTGCCTTTTCACTCTGTCGGTGGTGTCCCTTGCTGTACAGAAGTTTTACATTTTGATGTATTTTTTCTTTTGTTGCCTGTGCGTTTGGTGGCATATCCAAGACATCACTGCCAAATGCAATGCCATGAAGTTTTTCCCTATATTTTCTTTTTCTTTCTTTATTGATTAAGGTATTACATATGTGCCCTTATCCCCCCATTGTCCCCCCACCCCCCACCCCGCTCATGCTCACCCCCCCTGGTGTCTACGTCCATTGGTTAGGCGTATATGCATGCATACAAGTCCTTTGGTTGATCTCTTCCCCTTACCCCCACCCTCCCCTGCCTTCCCTCTGAGGTTTCACGGTCTGATCGATGCTTCACTGTCTCTGGATCTGTTTTTGTTCATCAGTTTATGTTGTTCATTATATTTCACAAATGAGTGAGATCATGTGATATTTATCTTTCTCTGACTGGCTTATTTCGCTCAGCATCATGCTCTCCAGTTCCATCCATGCTGTTGCAAATGGTAGGAGTTCCTTCCTTTTTACAGCAGCGTAATATATTCCATTGTGTAGCTGTACCTACATTTTCTTTTAATAGTTCCTAGTGGCAGCTCTTACCTTTAGGTCTTTGTTCCATTTTGAGCTCACTTTTGTATGTGGTGTAAGGTAGGGGTCCAACTTCATTCTGTTGCATGTGGATATGCAGTTTTAACAGCACATCTCTCTCTCTCTTTTAAATCCTCGCCCAAGGACATGCTTAGAGAGGAGAGAGGGAAAGGGAGAGGAAGAGAGAAACATAGACATGAGAGAGAAACACTTATCATTCTGTCAAACCCGCAACCCAGGTATGTGCCCTAGTGGGGAACTGAACTGCCAACCTTTCCGTGCATGGACGATGCTCAACCAGCTGAGCCACCCCAGCCGGCTCCAGCACCATCTCTTGAAAAGACTACCTTTTCCCACTATATATGCTAGAGGCCTGGTGCACGAATTTGTGCATGGGTGGGGTCCCTCTGGTTGGCCTGCGGGGATCGGGCCGAAACTCACAGTCCAACGCTGCCTGCAGCTCCTACCTGCCACTCCCACTCATCCTGGCCCCACTGTGCCTGCCGCAAGCTTGCGCCCGATCAGTCCCGATCTGGGAGAGGCTCGCGCTGCCGCAGCGCTTGCCAGCAATGAGCCCTGCGTCGGGCGCCCTCCCAAGGGAAGTGGCCTGTGGGATCAGGCTGAAACCAGCTCTCCGACATTCACAGAGGGATCCCGGATTGCGAGAGGGCACAGGCCAGGCTGAGGGACCCCATCGGTGCACAACTGGGCTGAGGAGGGACCGCGGGCGGGCTCCAGGGCATGTCTGGCCCATCTTGCTCAGTCCGGATCCGCTGGACCCCAGCAGCAAGCTAACCTACCAGTTGGAGCATCTTCCCCCTGGTGGTTAGTGCACGTCATAGCGACTGGTCGACTGTCTGCCCCCTAGTGGTCAGTGCATGTCATAGCGAGCGGTTGAGTAGACTTAGCATATCATTAGCATATTACTTTGATTGGTTGTTTGGTTGTTCTGCTGTTTGGTCTATTTGCATATTACCCTTTTATTATATAGGATTTCTGGGCTCTCTCTTCTGTTCCCTGGGTCTATATGTCTGCCTTTATGCCAGCACCATACTAGTTTAATTACAGTTTTGAAGTCAGGACCTGCAGGTCCTCCAACGTTGCTTTTCATTTTCAAGATTATTTGGGCTATTCAGGGCCCCCCGAGGTTCTCTGTGAACCTAGGATGGGTTTCCTGTTTCTGAAAGGAATGTCGCTGGGGTTTTGGTAGGGACGGCGGTGAATCTGGAGCTCGCTGGGGTGTGCTGGCACCTTCACAGCGGGGAGCCCTCTCGTCCGTGGACATGGGAGTCTTTCCGATGACTGGAGTCTTCTTTCATCTTTGAGCAAATGTTGTGTAGTTTTCAGGGAGGAAGTCTCCCACCTCCTTGGTTAAGCTCAGTCCTAAGTATTTTATTCTTCTTGCTGCTGTTGCCAGTGGGATTGTGTGCTTAACAGCCTTTTCGCATTGTTTATTGTTCGTGTTTATAGAAATGCAACTGATTGTTCTCTGCATTGCCTTTGTATCCTGCACTTTTGCTGAATTCGTTTAATTTGTTCTAACATCTGTATTGCTTTTAAAAATGGTCTTTAAAGGCTTGTTTACAGGGGCCACAAGATCTTCTCCAAAATATTATGGTGTTTAAAGTGGGGGGCGGGCACCTCTTCACAGGGGAGGCATTGCGAGGACTCAAGTGTACGGCACCATTGTTCTCTTTCTTTTTATCTGTCTGAGAGCTTAATGCAAAAGCTCTGGCGTGTTGTATGTTACACGTCTTGGTGGTGGTGACAGGGAGGGCGATATCATGGGCTTCAGCCATACATGCATCTGGGCTCAAATGCCCACTTCTCTGCTTGCCACCTGTGCAGCTGTTTCACCTCCATGAGCCCCAATTTCTTCACCAGCCAAAACAGTGCCTGTGCTGGTTGTGGAGCTGCTGTGGAGGGGGCCTGACTCAGACTTTCAGCAGCCGACACCGGCGGTGTCCTTAATGGCTGCCCACCCCGCCCAGGTGGGGGCTGCTGGCCCCGCCCAGGTGGGGGCTGCTCGCCCGCCCAGGTGGGGGCTGCTGGCCAGGTCACCTGCCTCTGAACTGGCTGCAGGAGCAATCCCAGCACTGAGGGCCCCAGAGGCTCCGATGAGTGGAGTAGCGGTTCCGCGTTAGGCTTTCTGCCTGTCCTGTTTCCATCCGTCTCAGCGGGGACCCACTTTGATTTGGGTCTAGGTTTCGGGCCCAGCAAGCAAGGGGCGAGGCTGTCCCTGGACAGACCCAGGGAGCGGGCGAGGAGTGCCGGCCTCCGATGCCTGCTCTTGAGTTCATTAAAGCTTGTTTGCGTTTCGGTGATGCGTGTGCACGGCACGGCAGCCAGTGCCACGGGCTTGGGGTGCAGTGGCCTCCGCGGCCCCGCCCTCGCCCCGTCCTCACTCCCCTCCGAGGGGCAGCTCTGGCAGCTGCTGCTTCTGCTTACTGCCGCGGTGTCTCTAGGTGACACTCTGATAAGGCTGCTCTTCATGTCTCCATTGTGCATCTTGTTCATTCCTCGCAGGGAAAAGTGAAGATGTAGGGATGTCGCCTCCCACCCATGTCCGCGCGTCCTTTCTCCTTTCACTCTGGCCCCATCGCAGCTTGTGGGCATTCATCGTACCAAGTGTTTTCCTGGGCGTCAGTTCCCGCTGCCTGTTTTTCTGTGCCCGTCACGGCCGTCCGTCTCCTGCAGTTTTCAAGGTCCCTCCGTGGCGCGGGTGCTGGCGCCGGGTCTGCGCACAGACTCGATCCGGGGACCTCCCTTCGGCGTCGTCTCCCTTTGCTTCTCTTCTGTCAGGAGCCCCTGGTTCCGGGTCCCAAGGCCCGTTTTTTCTTGGTTTCCTCCCTCATTTTGGTGCAAGACACCCTGCAGTAGCTAGCGATCAATGATTGGCCGAGTGGCCTGTCAGAAAGCCTTCATTCTGCCCCCGATCTCAACGGACAGTTTGTCCAGGGGTAGAATTCTGCGTTGAAGTCACTCCCCTCAGAATTTGGGAGACAGCCCTGCAGGTTCCCTCATTTCCAGGGTCGCTGTTGGAAATGCCGCTGCTGCTTGGAGACCTCACCCTCTGTGTAGGATCCTCTTTTATTCCTCAGTTGCTATTCCTTATTCTGGGCCCTCAGGCATCTGAGTGTTGGGGAGCACTTTCCCCCTCCAGGGTTTGGGAGAAGCGCGAGTGAGTGATCACGGAAGGCAGCTCGGAGGAGGTGGCACTTGGGTCAACTGACGAAGTGAGTGGAATTGGACTTGACTCAGACAGGAGGGCAGGAAGCGGGTCCCAGGTGGCTGGAACAGCATTTGTGAGAAAGCAGACTGGGGAGGTGGGTGCAGGATTATCCTGGGTGGCAACAGGTGAGATCAGAGCACCAACAGGGCCTGACCCGGAGGGGGCGCCATACCCCGAGTTTTAATGCAGCTACGTCCTTGGTTCCCAGCTTGGCACCCTCCTGAGGGCCAGGCGTGGTGGCGATGGGCGTTTCGTGACCACCTCTGGGCATGTGTGTCCTGCCAGGCTTCGACTTCCGGGAGGTTCCCTGGGAACCTCTCTGGCTGCAGGTGGCCTTCTTGGGGAGGACGAACGCAGAAACCCTTCAGTGCCTTGGAGCCCAGCATCACACGCGCTCTGCAGCAGCCACAGAAACAAGCCCTTACAGTGATCAGGACGGAATGTTCCTGTTTTTAAAACATTCCCAGGAAAAACAAATGTTGGAAAGATTAAACATTTTGGTTATTAGGATGGAACAGAA
>NW_005874388.1:0-16118 GCF_000147115.1 Myotis lucifugus | reverse complement strand
CCAGCAGGCCTAAGGCAAAAGGCCTAACTTGAGACATCTGTAGACTGGTCTGCGGAGCTGGAATCATGCTGAGGCCCAGGACACAGGCGTGGGAAGGAGGGCCAAGGGAAAGGCTACTGCTGACGGAGCTTGTATTACATATCATCTTTCAGGGGCCACACTTGCCCATCTGTCCATCTGACTTTGCCAGGTGCATCCTTCAGACATCCTTAAAGCAGAGTGTGTGTCGTTTTCTCTCGGTCAATAGAAGAGCAGGTGCCCCCCACCCTGGACCTGTATGTGTTGGGATTTGTGGGGAGGGGATCGCCCAGTGGAAGAGAGCTACATGCATTAGGCCCGAGGTGCCAGGGAGCACTGTGCCAGGGCCTCTGGAACCCTCTGGCATCTGGAAGCTCTCCTGACAGGACATGTATCTCCTGGCTGGCTCTCCTCATGGCCAGGGCAGACCACGCAGAGTCCCCGGTGAGCTTTAAATAAGGATGCTCCGACTTTTTCTTCCTGTTTCCTCCAAATCTCTGCCCTCAGCTAGAAATCATAGACACGGTGATGCAAAGGCTAATCCAATGGAGCATAGAAATGACTGAACTACCTCCTAGGACAGCAGTTCTCAATCTGTGGGTTGTAACCCCTTTGGGGGTCGAACAACCCTTTCATAGGGGTCACCTAAGACCATCGGAAAACACATATTGAGTATATAATTACATATTGTTTTTGTGATTAATCACTATGCTTTAATTATGTTCAATTTGTAACAATGAAAATACATCCTGCATATCAGATATTTACATTACGATTCATAACAGTAGCAAAATTACAGTTATGAAGTAGCAAGGAAAATAATTTTATGGTTGGGGGTCACCACAACATGAGGAACTGTATTAAAGGGTCGCGGCATTAGGAAGGTTGAGAACCACTGTCCTAGGAGATCTTAAATAATATAAGATGATACTCGGCGATCCAGTCTATTTTGATCAAATCTGTTTCTAGAGAGGGGATGTCAGACATTGTAGCAGGCACGTGAAGATATGTGGAGACCCCGCATCGCTTGAACAGGCAGCTCTCGATGCTAAGTGTAGACTGGCCCTGCCCTCCTCCCTCACACAAGCCACACATGCTCTCTAAGTCTTTATGTTCATGAAAGCCAGACCCCAGTTAGTTTCCAATTGTGGGTCCTCCCCATGAAGATACCCACTTGCCAGTGAATCCTGACTGTGCCTTTCAGTGCCTGCTGGCTCCTTTCAGTGACAGCATGATGCCCAGGGGAGCCAGTCCTGGTTCCAGTTCCTAGCTCTGTGACTTGTGCACCTTGCATAACCTCTCTGTTCCTCAGTTTCCCCATTTGTAAGATGAATCTGAAAAATGTCACGTGCCTCCTAGGTTTGTTGTGAGGGTGAACTAATATAACACTTGTGAAGCATGGCGAGTAGTGCCTGCAACATGGGGAAGCATTCAGCTGACAGCGGCTACTCCTGCAGAAAAGCGAGCTTCCTCCATACATCAGCACCACCCACCACCCTTGCTAGAGCTGCACGTCTAACTTCGCAGCCACTGACCCACTGAGCTGACTACTTTATTTTGGGACGTGCATGTCAGTCAGGATCCATTCAGTCTAGGAATCCTTAAAGAATGACTCCAACCAGAAGTCCTTTGTGTTACAAAACATCCTCTTTTACTTGTTCAAGCAGAGCAGATAGAAGCAATGGTCATGAGGAGGAACATTTGGGGAGGGACCTAGCAATGTTTTGCAAAGACCCTGCTGTGGGGATGCTCGGCTGTAACTCACAGAAGTCTACCAAGAGGCTGAGCCAGCCCAGGGCAGCGGGGGCTTAGGACTCAGTGCTCTCCACTCCAGCCTGTCTACAGGCTTTGGATCTCCCACTCTGCCCCAAGCTCTATGATATACTCATCTTCCCATTCTCAGCGACTGGCATTGAGCCCAGTAGTCACTCACATGTCCATGAACATGAGGGGGTCTGTGTGTGTCTCTTCCGTGGAGCACTCGCTATTCTTTCTGCCTTGGCGATGGGCCAAAGGTTGCTCCCAAATCCAACCTCATTAGGCTCAACCATTCCATAGCTTCGATGTAATCTCCAAGGGACCTCTGCAGAGACAGGCTTGCTACACATTCACTCCTAGTTACCCTCAGCATCGCAGGACATGTCATCCAGGGTAACATGAAATCCTGCACAGGAAACACTCATCGCTTGGACAAAATTTAACCAAAATATTGTTCCAACTGTGCTGTTACTTGGAAGTAAAAGATGACTTGCTAGAATTTAGTGAAAGGAAAGCTATATATAACTTGTTTGGATAGGGTTAACCTCCGCATGGACTTCCTTGGGGAATCCGCTACATTTATCACACACCAAAACCATTAATGCCATGGCAGATTGCTCTACTATAACACACACATGCTGTCATCATCTTGTAATAATGCAAAACCAAGATGTTAACTTGGGCTTGTGTGAACGCTTAATTTTGACAGTTCCAGCCAGCTCGGTGCCCACTGAACTTAGAGTGCAAATCCACATATTATTTCTCAACTTTGATTCACTTTTGTGGCTACATGAGGCCAAATATCCATGAAGAAACCTAAAAGCTATATTAAACATCCTGTTTTTAAAAATCCAGATGTTTTACTTTGTCTAGCAAGAGCATCTAAAATTTTTACTGCTTTTTTCTTCTTCTCTTTCAGTATTTGGGAGTCCATAGACCTATGTAAGACCTCTGGCCATTCAAAACAGAGACCTGAAGCTTGAAAATGACCAATAGACACTCCGAGGTGCGTGGTGCTGCCTCTTTCTGTCTCAGGCTTCATAGAGCAGTCCTCCTGAGCCCAGAGACCATGGGACATGGCTGTCTGGAGAGTTGGAGCTAAGCGGCAAGGGGACATGGGATCACGGTCAGTTCTTAGCAACACCTGTTGGGCAATTATTGAATGTTGTGTGGCAAACCTTGTTCTCAGATACAACTTGATGTTAATCCATCTTTTACAAAAAGAAAGGCATGCTGGAAGCCATAGGAGGGCATAGCTGACTGGTCAGGCAGTCTAACACTAACATTATAAAGAGAAATAACAGGCTTCAAATTCTGCTTCTATATGTGACCTTCTTACCCAGGAGTCCCCAGGGAATCCCTTCCTATAAAATGATTTCATCTTACCCATCTAATTAATATTCAAAACCTACCACTGCTCAGTGATGAGAGTTCACTCCATGCCCCTTCCTATCTTGACCACCATCCTTACTGTGCCTTCATCTACTGGTTGTCTATGCCATCTGGCCTGGAATTCTTTCTCCACTCTGAACTTTAGTTTCTACATATGTATAATGGAGAGATATTTTCCTAGGATTTTTTAAGGATTCAATGCAACCACTTAAATAAGGAGCTTAGCTTATAATATATTAATTCATGTTATAGCATGTTGATACTTCATTTCTTGTTGTTGCATATTGATACTACATAGATTGTTATATCAAATATTCTATTTTATGGAAATGCCATATTTTGTTTATCCACTCATCATTTATAAATATTTGTATTCTTTTCATTTTTCATCTATTACAAATACTGCTTGTATGAACATTCTTTTAGAAGTTTTTCTGTAAACATGTATTTTTTCTTGGTTATATACTTAGAAGTGAAATTGCTAGCTTATATGTTTAGCATTTTGAGTATCTATCAAACTGCTTTTCCCAAGGGGCAGTACCATTTACATTCCTATGAGCAATGGATGAAGATTCTAATTTCTACGTATTCTCTTGGGTACTTTTACTGTCCACCTTTTTTTTTAAAATTACAGCTATCCGAGTGGTTGTGAGGTGAGAGCTTGTGGTTTGGATTTGCACTTCCCTAATGACTAATGATATTGAGCATCTTTATTATGTTTATTGGCCAATCATATAACTCCAAATCCTTTGCCCATTTTTAATTGGGTTATTGTCTTTTTATTTTTTGAACTAGTGGTCCAGTGCACAGATTCATGCACATTGAAAGGAAAATTAATTAGAAGAAATATTTTAATATCACTATTCGCCCTTTCTCTGTAATAGAAGTGTCAACCAAATCCATGATTGACAATGACAGATGGAAACACATGTGTGTGATTGGCACCAGTGAGAGCTTTATATATATTGCACATGTGCAATTCAACTTAGCCTTTTATATATATAGAATAAATTTGCTTAATTAGACCTGTTTTCTGATGTAGCTAAACTTTTTCCAGCCCAGTGAAGCACCCCAACTTCTCTTTCAGGTAATTGTCAGCAACACAGCAGTAAATATCAACACAAAGCAGATTATTATTATAGATCATGCAGGAAGAACAAAGGGTAAAATATTTAACTGCAGCAGTGCTTGACTATATTCTGTGCAGTGAGAAAACCTGAATTCATTTTCATATTCACTATCAATAAAAGAAAAGAAAAATCCACAGAATGGAAGAAAATAAATATTTGCAAATCAAGGATCTGACAAGGGACTTGAAGCCAAAATATATAAAACTGTTATTATTTATATATATAAAAGGCTAATATGCTAAGTGTCTGACTGTCTAACTGGTCGCTATGACACGGACTGACCACCAGGGGCAGATGCTCAACACAGAAGCTGCAGTGACACGCACAGAGAAATGGCACCACAGACCTGGCACCCACAAAGCAACACTTGACTTCCCCCAAGTGGGACACAGGCCCCGCCACCACCCTAGAGCTACAGCCCACCAAATCACAGCTGGCGCTGCCAAGACCCCAAGGTGCAAAATGAGGCCTACAGCCCAGCCAAGCCCTGAAAGGGTGGCTTTGGGTGCCGGGTAATGACGTCATATAACAATGCCCAGCTTTCTCTCCCTAGCAACTAGCCTCCTTGCAGTTTCTTCAGCCCAGGAACATGGCTTGCTTTACAGCCAGGTGCAAACGTTTTACACTTTAACCAAATGTCTGTGAAGTGTTTTCCCATGCCTCATCTCATTTGATCCTCACAGAAGTCTTGGAGTAGGTAGATAGGAAACTCGTTGGAATCCTATTTTCTTTTCATTAGCTGGAAAATGGAGTTTTAGAAAGTTTAGAAACTTGACCCAACTGAAAAGAAGTAAGAAATGGTGGACTTTGAAAATGAATTCAGGTTTTCTCACTGCACAGAATATAGTCAAGCACTGCTGCAGTTAAATATTTTACCCTTTGTTCTTCCTGCATGATCTATAATAATAATCTGCTTTGTGTTGATATTTACTGCTGTGTTGCTGACAATTACCTGAAAGAGAAGTTGGGGTGCTTCACTGGGCTGGAAAAAGTTTAGCTACATCAGAAAACAGGTCTAATTAAGCAAATTTATTTTATTTAAAGCAAATTTATTTTATTTAAAGCACAAAATTTTTAACTTTTTATGAAATTCAATTTATCTATTTTTACTTTAGTTGCTTGTGCTTTTTTGTTTTATATATAAGAAATCATTGCCTAATCCAAAGCCATGATGATTTATACCTGTGTTTATTTCTAAGAGTTTCATAATTTTAGCTCTTACATTTGGGCCTTTGATTTACTTTAAGTTAGTTTTTATATATTGTTTGAAGTATCAGTCCAACTTTTTCTTTTGCATGTGAATGTTCATTTGTCCCAGCACCATTTATTGAAAAGACTATTCTTTCCTCATTGGATACTCCTGGCATCCTTGTTGAAAATTATTTGACAACAAATGATCAGATTTGTTTCTGGGCTCTCAGTTCTATTCCACTGACCTACGTGTTCATCCTTATGCCAGTCTCACAATGTTTTACTACTGAAGCTTCCTAGTAAGTTTTAAATTGGGAAGTGAGTCCACCAACTTTATTCTTTCTCAAGATTGTTTTGGTTGTAATGGATCCCTTGTATTTGCATATGAATTTTAGGATCAGTGATTCATTTTTTTTTGCAAACAAATAAACAAAAAGAAAACAAACTTAGATTTTTGAAAGGATTACATTGAGTCTGTAAATCATTGGAAAGTAGTGCTATTTAATAATATTAAATGTGTTAGTCCATTAGCACAGGATATTTTTCCATTTATTTAAGTCTTTAATTTATTTCAGCAATGTTTTCTAGTTTGTACTATACAAGTATTCCACTTCCTTGGTTAAATTTATTCCTCTGCATTTACTATTTTTGATGTTATAAATTGATGTTTTTAAAATTTAATTATCTGATTTTTGTTGTTAAATATATATATATATGTATATATATATATATATATATATATATATATATATATATATGACTCTTTATACTAACCTCCCTTACATATTCTGATTTGGGATCGAACCTGCAACCTAAGAATGTGCCCTGACCAGGAATTGAACTCACAACCTTTTGGTGTACAGGATGACACTCCACCTAACTGAACCACCTGGCTGGGGTACAAGGTTTTCTTAGTAGTTTTGAAAATGTTCTAGAATTAAAAAGTGGTGATGGTTGCCCAACCTTGTGAATATATTAAAATTCACTGAATTTTACACTTTAATTGTATTGCATATTGTATTGTGTGTTTACCACCCAAAGTCAAGTCTCCTTTCATCACCATTTATATCCCGCCTTTACACTCTTCTACCTCTCCATACCTCCTTTCTCTCTTAATCACCTTACTGCTTTCTACTTAGGAGTTTTTTGTTTGTTTCTTTAATCCCTTCGCCTTTTTCACCCAGCTCCCCCGACCATCCTTCCCTCTAACAGCTGTCAGTCTGTTCTCTGTATTTAGAGATTGTGTGTTTTTTTTTAGCTTATTTTGTTCATTATATTCCACATATAAGTGAAATCATATCTGACATCTATTGTTTCAGGTGAGAAATTCACTGTACTCACAAGTGACATTCTTCTTCAGGCTATGTGTTGTAAGATTCTGTCTTTTTGTTTTACTTTTCTGAATTTTAATTATGATGTGTATTGGCATGGATTTCTTTGTTTTATCTTTTTTGTCAGTTGCTCAGCTTCTTCAATTTGAGGGGTTTTGTCTTACACTAAATTTGGGAAGTTTTATTTATTATTTCTTCGAATACTCTCTCAGGTTCACTCCTATTGTTCTCTACTCTGTGACTCTGATACTAGAAATGTTGAATTCTTTATTATTGTCTTGCAGGTCCCTGAGCCTCTGGTTGTTTTATTTTAAAATCTATATTCTTTTTATTGTTCAGACCAGGTGAAGTCTATTGATCTGTCCTCAAGTTCATTGATTCTGTCCTGTCATCTCCATTTTACCACTGAGCCCATCCACTGAGGGTTTTTTTTCAATTGCAGTTATTGTATTTTTAATTTCTATTATTTCTTTGGGTTCTTTCTATAGTTTTTATTTCTTTGTTAACATTCTCTTTTTTCATTTGTCTCAGGAGAACTTATACTTAATGTTTGTTATATTTTTATATTGATTTCTTTAAAATCTTTGTCAAATAATTCCCACATCTGATTTATCTTGGTGTTGGTATTATTTGATTATTTTTTTCTCATCATGATAATTAAATTTAAGTGTCAACTTGAATAGATCACAGTGCCCAGATATGTGGTCAGACATTATTCTGGTATTTCTAGGAAGCGTTTTTGGCTGATACTTGCATTTAAGTCGGTGGACTTTGAGTAGGCAGGTCATTCTTTATACATGACAGTGATCCTGATCTAATCAGTTGAAGGGCTGAACAGAACAAAAGACTGGCCTCCCCTGGGCAAGAGGAAACTCTCAGCAAAAGGCCTTCAGACTTGCACTGCAATGTTGGCTCTTCTGGTGTCGCCAGCCTGCAGCCTACCCTGCAGATTGTGGATTTGAATAGATAGACTACTTTTGTTTATCACTCATCACTTGATAGATATTTAAACTGTTCAAACTTTCTAATTGTTCATGTGATCTTTCCTTGACCCAGTGATTGTTTAGAAATACGTTGGTTAATTTAGGCAAACTTAGAAATTTTCCTATTTATTTTCTTTTGTTCATTTCCAATTTCATTACCTTGAGGTTAAAGTTCAAGCCTTTTAAACTTAAGACTTATTTTGTGGGCTGGCTTATGAAACATAATTCATGTGCATATATATATGATTTATAGTGTTTTTCAAAATGCATTTATGTAATTTATAGTGGCATTCAAGTCTTCTATTTTCTTGTTGAACTTATGCTCAGTTGTATTTTTTTAATTGATATTTGGGTAGTGAAGTCCTTAACTATTATTTTTAAATTGTCTGTTTCTTCCTTTAATTCTGACAGTTTTTGCTTCATGTACTCTGAGTCTCTGTTGTTAGGTTCATATGTATTTATAATTATTATATTATCCTGATGGATTAACTCTGATATTATTATAATAAGGTCTTTCTTTGTAATATAATAACAACTTTTGCCTTAAAGCTCTCTTTTATATACTTTTTCCATGGCACATCTTTTCCATTCTTTTTCCATTCTTTATCTTTTTATATTTTATATTAAATATAAAATGTGTTTATTTTAGTCAGCATAAAGTTGGATCATTTTTTAACCTATTCTAATTGCTTTCTTTTGATTGGAATATTAAATCACTTTATACTAGTATATAATGCAGTTAGTGATATGGTGGAATTTATTTTTGTAATTTTGCTGTCCTTTTGTATGTTTTACATCAATTTGTTGGTGGTGCTCAATTCCTTCATTTCTTCCCTTCTTCTGTGTTACATAGACAGCTTGTAGTGTACCTTTTTAATTTCTTTGTTGTTTCTTTTACTGGACTTTCCCAAGTTATTTTCTTAGTTATTGCCCTGGGGAGTACTAGTACCATTTTAACAGTGTAAGACACTTTGTTTCACTGTTACTTTAGTCCATCTATGCTCCTAGGTATTATTATTATTTTTATTAAAAATTATATTTTATATAAGTTTATTAACAGTTTAATGCAGTGTTTTAAAAAGGCAAATAAGAAAATATTTAGAAACAAATAAATGTCTATATTATCTATCACACCTAAATAGCTACTTTTACTGGTGCTCTTTTTTCCTTTGTGTAGATTTGATTACTGCCTAGTGCCCTTTAATTTTCGCCTGGAGAACTCTAGCTAGTATTTGGGGGGAACAGGTCTGTTAACAACTAATTCTCTCAGTTATTACTTATCTGGGAATGTCTTAATTTCTCCATCATTCTTGGAGAGTTTAGCTAAAGAATTTTTGGTTGATAATCCTTTTTTCCATACTTTGAAGATATCACCCAACTGTTTTCTGACCTCAGGTTTCTGATGACTCAGATGTTGATATTATTGAGAATATTTTGTACTTGATAAGTTGCATCTCTTTTACTTTTTTCAAGATTTCTTCTTTGGTGACATCAGAAGCATTGCAGTGTGAGAGAACCTCCAGGTTATTCCCTCTAAGGTAACAAGTTGGACAGTCATACTGCAGCAAAGAATTACCTTCTCAACACAGAAACACATCTGAGTTATCACACATTGAGTCATCTGAAGGTGGGCGTATCTGAGCCAATAGCAGAGAAAGGGTGGGGATGGGGCAGGACGTAGACAGAAGGTGTGCACAATCCTGCACCACCGTGGGCCCAGCGATGCAACACGAGGGAAGGGATAGGATGCAATCCTCACTGAGCAGACTGGAGGGGCAGAGACAGCAATCGTGGCTGTACTCGGTGAGGAGCAGAGAAAAGTGAAAAGTGAAAATAAATTGCAATACTCCAAAGCTCACCACCATAGACAAGGCATTCCAGAGACACAAGAACCATCTTACTCCATGCCCCCATGTCCAAGCCAGCTGTAAAAATCCTCACTTGGCAGAAACACAAGGGAAAAGAAAGGATGGAGAAGCACAGCTACCAGGGGACAATAGATAAAATGGCTATAGGAAATCCTGATCCATAATAATAAAAGCATAAAATGCTTATTAGACCAGACGTCCTTCCGGACGTCTTTCCTTCTGGACAAAGCCACAGAGGGCAGGGGCCGCGGCAGAGGTGGCAGAGGCCCCTGGCTGTGGCTGTGGCAGAAGGGGGCCATGGTGGCGGCAGGCGGGGGCCAGGGCAAAGGTCCTTGCATGAATTTCGTGCATTGGGCCTCTAGTATATCAATAACCATCCTATGTGTAAATGGACTGAACTCACCAATTAAAAGGCAAAAAGTAGTGAGACAGATCAAAAAACAAAACCCAATTCTATGCTGCATTCAGGAGACTTGTTTCAGCTGGAAGGACAAATATTGACTCAGAGTGAAGGAGTGGAAAGCGATACCCCAGCAAATAGCATTGAGAGAAAAGTTTGTATAGGTGCACTTATATTTGACAAAATAGATTTCAAGATAAAAAGGTAATAAGTGACAATGATGGGCATTTTATAATGATAATGATGACAATATACTAAGAAGACATAGCACTTGTTACTAGATATGCATCTGACCTGGGAGCACCAAATATATAAAACAACTGCTAACAGAATTAAAGGAAGAAGCTGACAAAAACAAAATCATAGGAGGAAACCTAAATAACTTATTGAAAGCAATGGATAGATAATCCAAACAGAAAATCGATGAAAAAATAATGTCATTAAATGACACATTAGACCAAATCAATATAATTGATATTTTTAGAACTTATCATCCAATAACACCAGAATATACATTGTTTTTTAGTACATATGAAGCATTCTAATGGATAAACCTTATGTTGGGACATAAACTAGTCTCAACAAATTTATTAAGATTAATGTCATACCAAGCATATTCTCTCACCAAATGCCTTAAATTGGAAATCAACTGCAAAAAGGAAGTGGAAAAACACACATAAATATGTGGAAATTAAACAACAGGCAACTAAACAAGAAAGTAGATCAAAGAAGAAATAAAAGATGAGATACAACCTGGCTGGTGTTGTTCAGTGGTTAGAATTAGCGGTTCTCAACCTGTGGGTCATGACCTTTGGAAAACACATATAGCATATCAGATATTTACATTACAATTTATAACAGTAACAAAATCACAGTTATGAAGTAGCAACGAAAATAATTTTATGGTTGGGGGTCACCACAACATGAGAAACTGTATTAAAGGGTCGCGGCATTAGGAAGGTTGAGAACCACTGGCTAGATCATAGTCTCGTGCACCACACCTAAGGGTCATGTGTTTGATTCTTGGTCAAGCGCACATACCTGGGTTGCAGGTTTAATCCCCAGCCCTGGTCAGGGCTCATGCAGGAGGTGACCAATCTATTTATCTCTCTCACATCAATGTTTCGCTCTCTCTCCCCCCACCCCCTTCCTCCCTTCTTCTCTCTAAGAAGAGCAATGGAAAAAAATATCCTCAGGTAAGGATTAACAACAAAAATTAATAATAATAGATAAGATAAAAAACATACAAGACAAATGAGAATGACAATACAACATGTCAAAATTTTGGATATATAGCAAAAGTGATAATAAAAGGAATGTTTTTATCATTACAGACCTACAGCAAGAAACAAGAAAAATCTAAAATAAGCTACTTAACATTGCACCTTAAAGAACTATAAAATGAAGGACTATCAAAGCTCAAAATAAGTAAAAGGAAGCACATAAAAAATTAGAGCAGAATTAAATAAATTAAGAACAATGAGATTATAGAAACAATTAATTTAACAAGAGCTGGTTCTTTGAAAAGATTTATAAAATTAAGAAAAGTCCCAAATAAACAAAATTAGAAATAAAAGAGAAGTTAAAATGGACACAACAGAACTATGAAGGACTGTATAAGAATGCTATTAAAGACTATATGCCACTAAATTTGATAATCTAGAAGAAATGGACAAGTTCTTAGAAATACATAACCTTCCTAGACTGAATGTTGAAGAACTGGAACATCTAAATAGACTGATAAACAGAAATTGAACAAGTCATCAGAAACCTCCTAAAAAAGTAAAAGTTCAGGACCAGATCACTTCACTAGTAAATTCTAGCAAATATTTAAAGATTTAATATCTATCCTTCTCAAATTTTTCCAAACAATTAAAGTAGAGGCAACTTATTTTATGAGGCCAACATTACTCTGATACCAAATCCTGGCATAACAACACACACACACACACACACACACACACACACAGCAAATTACAGAATAATATCTCTGATAAATATAGATGAAAAATTCTAAACAACAAACTAGCAAATCTAATACAATAATGCATTATAAAAATAATGCCTCATGATCGAAAAGGGCTCATTCCAGGGGCATAGGGATGGTTAAACAGATGCAATTCAATCAGTGTGATACACCACATTAACAAAATAAGGATAAAAATAATATGATCATACTAATAGATGCAGAAAAAGCATTTGACAATATACAACACCAATTTATAATTCTAACACTCGATAAAATGGGGATAAAAAGCACCTCAACATAATAAGGGCCATATATGACAAACCTCACCTTGTATCATATTCTACAGTAAAAAACTAAAAGCCTCCCTCTAAGATCAGGAATAAGACAAAGATGCCCACTCTCACCATTGTTATTCAGCATAGTACTCGAAGTCCTAGCCGGAGCAATCAGGCGAGAGAAAGAAATAAAAGACTTCCAAATTGAGAATGATGAAAAAGTAAAATTGTCACTTTTCCCATAAATAATTCTTTATATAGAAAACCCTAAAGATTCCACTAAAAAAACTATTGGAAACAATAAACAAATGCAATAAAGTTGCAGGATTACAGAGGCAACTCATTGTGTTCCTATATACTAACAATAAAATTTAAAAAAATAAAATGAAAAAAATACATTTACAATTGCAACAGAAAGAATAAAGTACTTAGGAATAAAATTAATAAAGGATGTGAAGGACCTATACACTGAAAACTATAAGATATTGTTGAAAGAAATTGAAGAAGACACAAAAAAATAGAAAGATATTCCATGTTCATTATGTGGAAGAATCCACATAGTTAAAATAGCCACATTAACCAAAGCAATATACAATTCTAATGCAATCCTTATTAAAATTCCAATGGCATGTTTTGAAGAAATAGAACCAAAAATGATCAAATTTGTATGGAATTACAAAATATCCCAAATAGCAAAAGCAATCCTAAGAAAAAAGAACAAAGAGCTGTAGGTGTCACACTCCCTGACTTCAAATTCTACTACAAGCCCAAAGAGGATGGCTTTGGCAGAAAACAGACACACAGAGCAAAGGAACAAAGTTGAGAGCCCAGAAATAAACCCACATGTGTATGGGCAACAAAACTTGGACAAAAGAACTGAAAATATGCACTGGAGAAAAATAATCCTCCTCAACAAATGGTGCTGGGAAAATTGTAATGCTAAATGCAAAAGAATGAAACTAGACTGCTATTTGACATCATACACACAAATTAGCTATTTGACACCATAAAAAATGGATCAAAGGCCTAAATATAAGGCCTGAAACAATAAAATATACAGAAAAAAACGTAAGTACTAAACTTGTTTACCTTGAGGTCAGACAGGGTTTTATGAATTTGACCCCAAATGCAAGAGAAGTAATAAATAAATAAATAAATAAATAAATAGGTAAATAAATAAATAAATGAAATGACATCAAATTAAAAAGCTTCTGCAAAACAAAAGAAAGCACCAAACAAAACAAAAAGACAACCAACAAAATGGAAGGACATATTTGCACACAATACCTCTGGTAAGTGGCTAATATCCAAAATATATAAGGCACTTACACAACTCAATAACAACAAACAAATAAACCAATTAAAAAAATGAGTAGAGGACCTAGACAGACACTTTTCCCAAAAGACATACAAATGGCTAACAGGATGCTCAACTTTACTAGCTATAAATGAAGTACAAATCAAAACCAAACTGATATAATGGGTATTTATTGTCAATAACAAAGGAAATAACAAGTATTGGAGAGAATGTGGAGAAAAAGGAATACTTGTATACTGCTCATAGGAATGCAAATTGGTAGCATCACTATGGAAAACAGTATAGATATTTCTCAAAAATTACTAGTAATAATAGAGTTACCATAAGACCCAGAAAAATTTTGAAAAACAGTTTTTTTTAAAGATATATGTACCGCTATGTTCATAGCAAGATTTACAACTAGAGGCCCAATGCATGAAATTCTGCACGGGGGTGTGTGGGGGGGTGTCCCTCAGCCCACCTGTGCCCTCTCACAATCCGGGACCCCTCAGCTAGGGTTCCTAGGCCTGGCCGGCAATCAGGACCTATGAGGGCTTTCCTTCCCCTTGCTGCTAGCAGCTGGCCCTGCCCCGGTCACTGCCACTGTTTGCCATCTGTGCTGCACTGCCCCCTTGCCTCCCTCTGTGGGGGACAGGCTTGGGGTGCGATCGCTTGGCTGGCCTGGGCCTCCCTCTGTGGGGTGATTGCTGGCTGTCCCCACACATCCACCACAGTGTCTCTAGTCAGTAGCCTGGGCCTCCCTCTTTGGGGCAATCGTGGAGCCTCCACCCTCCCCCCTCACCACTCCCCCCGCTCATCGATTGCCCTGCAGAGGGTGGCCTGGGGCTCCTTCTGCAGGCTGATCGTGGGGCGATGGTGGGGCCCTCAATCAATCACATTGCACCCTCCTTGGCTGGCCTGGCACCAATGTGTGTCATAGCGTGGTCATCCGAACGGTCATTCTGCTGTTCTGTCGTTTAGTCGATTTGCATATTATGCTTTTATTATTATAGATAGCCAATACATGGAAACAACCTAAGTGTTTTTTTGATGGATGATTGGATAAATAAGTTGTGGTACATATGTATAATTGAATACTACTCAGCCAGAAGAAAAGATGAAATATTGCCATTTATGACAACATGGATGGCTCTTGAGAGTATAATGCTAAGAGAAATAAGTCAGATGAAATAATAAGAACCATATGATTTCACTCATATGTGGGACATAAAACAGAAAGCAACAATCAAAAGAAAGGCAAAATCTCATAGACACAGACAACAGAATGGTCGATACCAGGAGGATGGAGGTGGAGGGAAGTTCAAGATGGTTAAGGGGATCAAATATCTGGTGATGAAAAGAGACTAGACTTTGGGTGGTGAGGACACGATGCAATATACAGATGATGTATTAGACATTTGTTACTTGAAACATAATCTTGTTAACAAATGTTACCCCGATAAATTTTTAATCCACTTTGCCTATTAATTTCATCAATAGGACATATTTGTCTATATTATATCTATGTGTGAATTTCTGGAGTTTATTCTACTTGGAAATGTATAATAGTTTTTAATCAAATTTGTGAAGTTTTCAGACTGTCTTTTATTAGGTTTTTGGGGTCTCTTTTCTCATTTTCCCCTGGGACTCCCATTATGCATATGTTGGTATGTTTGCCAGTGTACCACAAACCTCTGTGGTCCTATCACTTTTCTTTATTATTTATTCTATCTGCTCCTCAGATTAAATAATCTCTATTAACTTATCTTTAAGTTTCTTGGTTCTTTTATTTCCCAGCTCAAATCTGTTTTGGGGTTGTTCTAGTGACTTTTTTGCTTTAAGTCTAAAAATTTTATTTAGATCTTTTATGAATTTCTCTCTTCATTGACACTCTTTATTTGTGGACACATCATTGTTATGCTTATTTTAATTCCTTAACATGTTTTCTTTTATTTATTTGACCATATTTATAAGGACTTATTTAAAGTTTTTACATAGTAAGTACAAACTTTGTGCCCCCTCAAGAATATTTTCATTACCAGATCCCCCCCTCCCCACCCCGTACATGTGGCATGCTTTTTTGCTTCATTGAATGTTCCATATTTTTTTGTAAACTGGACTGATGATTTCTCCCTTTCAGTGTACCTGCACAGCCTTGGGCTTATATGCAGCCTTTTAGGCCCCCAGGAATATGTTAGAGCTTTTCAAAGTCTCTTATGTTAGTCTAATTCTCCAGGATTTCCTTTTTAGTTCCCAGTCAGGTCTAAGATTTCTCTAAATAAAATCACCACCTTAAACAGCTGAGATGTTGCCATCAGCTCGGCATTGGTTCAATAATGTCCTGGGAATAGGTTTCCTTCTCCCCTTTTCTATTTTTCACCCCCATCTGAGCTTATATGAGCTGCGAGTCCAATCAAATAGCTGCCACATTCTGTAAATAAAAGCATTACATTAAATATAATCCCATGTGGTAATGCAACATATGTTTAATCTATAGTTAAATCAT
>NW_005874387.1:0-16121 GCF_000147115.1 Myotis lucifugus | reverse complement strand
TCACAGCCTGTGCTGTGCTAACCTCCCATTAAGAGTACTTTATCACCTGGCCAATTTTCCTTGTTAGTTTTTAAATCAGTATTATAGGCAGAATAAGCTCTCCGTACACCCGTCCCAAAAATGTACCTGTCTTAATCCCCAGAACCTATGACTATATGTCCTTCCATGGCAAAGGAGCTTTTCAGATATGGTTAAAGGTAAGGACTTTGAGATGGAGTCTGCAGGAGCACCAGGTAAGTTGAAACATGAATGTGTGAAAGCAGATCATCTCCCTGCCTGTAGTCAGTCACAGAGAGATGTGACTACAAAAGAATGATGAGAGCAAAACAACATTCCAGTGTTTGAAGATGGAGAGAGGCCACAAGACAAGGAATGCACTTTAAGTCCTCACTTAACATCTTCCAGAGATTCTTGTAATCTGCGACTTTAAGAGAAACTTGGTGCATGAAACCAATGGAACCCTGGGCTAATTAATATAAACAAGAGTGACGTTTCTATGGCATATTTCTGGTTACGAAAACGTCACCAAATTTTTAAATAAAGACCTACAACACTTCTAACACTAGACATTAAAATAAATGTGAGCTGCACATACATTTAAGAACGGTTTATAAAAACAAGATAATTCTTTTCCAATCAGCTTGGCCCAGTTCCGGGTCACGTGGGCCGCCCAGCCTCTCCCAGCAGCTCAGGGTGCAAGGCGGGAGCCCGCCCTGGACAGACGCCTTCCATCTCGGGGCGCACTCCCGTGGGCCACGCTCGCTCAGACCCGGACAGTGTGGACGCGCTGGTTCACCTCCTGGGCGCATCTTGGGGATGTGGGAGGAAACCGGTGGACGCGGAGGAAACCCACACAGACATGGGGAGAACGAACGTGCAAACTCCATAGAGGCAGTGACCCGGCTGCGAGTTGGTCTTTTTCTTCATCATCATTATAATGAAACGAGATGGAATGAAACAATGTTGTTGGAGAACCTCTTGAATGTCTCTAGGAGCTAGAAAAGGTAAGGAAATTAATTCTTCCCTAGCGTCTCCCCCAAAATCACAACTAATGTGGCCGGGATTTTAGCTCAGTGGGACCCATATGGGGCTTCTGGTTTATTGAATTCCAAGATAAATCCGTGTTGTTTATGCCACTGTGTTTGTGGTAATTGACTTCAGTAGCAATGATACAATCAGCAGCAAAGTTCCTTTTGATATTGGAGAAAGGTGGGAAAATGTTAGTCTTTCTGTACTTTATTTCCAAACACATGCACACGGACACAAACACATCCATTCTTTACAATTACTCTGGCAAGACTGTTAAAAATGACATGATCTGATAAGGAAGACTGGCCAGATCCTAAAAAGAGGGCAGTTTTTGTTCAAAAAGCGATACAAACAAGGTGTTCAAACTGGTCTCGGGCTGTGTTTTCAGGGCCTTCCCTGCCTTCCAGACCCCTGTCACGTGGTCTCTGTGTATCCCATCAGCTGAACCCGACTCCGCTTTGATTCACACTGTTTTGATGCCCTGCGCTTATTCTTCCACGGTTGGATTTCTGTTTTTGCTGTTTTTATTTCTGCATTATTCTTGAGGCACACATACCTCTTTACCTAGCCAAGATGTACACATTTCTGAAAATATCTTCTTTTGGGACCAATTTATATTCGTGTTATTCCCTATCTCTCTAGGATGGCCTGAGTCTGAATTTCATTCTAATTTTAGTGAGGGGAAAAGTATCCAGCAAATAAAGGTTTTAATTTGAAAACTATATATTTTATGAGAGGAAGCACTATTTCAAGCTCCAATTAGGGTCTTCAGCTCCTCTCAAAGAGAATTGCAAGTCTTCCTTCATCTTTTCGTTTTCTTCTTTATTCCTTTTGATCTCTTATGTTTAGAATTTTCTTTGCATTTTTAAATCCACCCAACCCTTTTCAAAAGCACTGTGGCAATTCATTAGAAAAACCATAAAATTATTTATATGCTTTGACTCAGAGATCATACCACTGGAAAATAATTTAAGAGAAATCAGATGCCAAATGTACCAAGATATTCCTTATAACACTAAACATAATTTAAAAGCTAGGTAAAGCCTAACTATCTAGTAGCAAGAACCTGGTAAGTTATGACACATCAACATAATTGAATACAAACAACAATGAAATTTATAATTACGAATCATCTAAGAGACACTGGATTCAAATCCCACCTCAGTTACCTAAACTACTGAACAGACATGTAAGCCTGGGTAAAGTATATCTCCTATGGAAGCTACAGGCTCCTCATATGAATACACAAAAATAATACTTATTTTCATATCAATAATATGAAGATTAAATAAGTTCACATGTACATGAAGCACTTAGTACAGTTCTTGGAGCATCATAACCAGTCACTATCTTGTAACATCTTTGTTATTTATTTTTAAATACAGAATTAGAAAACTGTATGATTATGATTGTGAAACCTACAAGAATTGGTAGATAAACATGAAGTCATATGAATAATTTCTTATATTACCATTAAGAAAGCAAGGCACAAAACAATTAGGTAAACATGGACTATATAGAGTTTTAATAATGCTTTTATTTAAAGAAGATTCTAAACTATTCCTATTTAAAAGTTATAGTTTAATGATTTGGAAGTCCTCAAGGCAGCGGTTCTCAACCTCTGGGTCATAACCTCTTTAGCGGTCGAACGACCCTTTCACAGGGTTCGCATGAGACCATCCTGCATATCAGATATTTACATTATGATTCATAACAGTAGCAACATTACAGTTATGAAGTAGCAACAAAATAATTTTATGGTTGGGTCATAACCTGAGGAACTGTATTTAAAGGGCCAGAAGGTTGAGAACCACTGCCTTAAGGTCTCCAGTGGATGCCAGGGGCAATTTTATCTTCTTTATTTTGTACAAACTAGCAAAGGCTTTTAAAAATAAGCATCATAAAATTAAAACAAACAAACAAGCAAAAAGCGATTTTTACTTGCATTTCAGCAACTTTCAGAAGTTTAATCAAAAGGAGAGTGGAACTTTGTTCTCCTGATACATCCTCCAAAATAGCACAGGCTCACAATAGGTGGCCCCATTGAGGCCCTTTTATGGTGACAAAGAAAAGGGTTGCTACAAATCAAAGCCCATATAAACAAGGAAAAGGCTATTTTAAAGCATTCACAATCAATGCCACTTGTCAGCCTGCTAGAGACAGTGGCTGAAATGACTTGTACCCATCACATACTTAGTTTTACAGATGGAGAATTATATATTTGACAAGTTGGAAAGGTTGGGTACAAAAATCCTTTTTTTATGTAAAACACAGAACGAAGAACAAAAAAGTGGCAGCTGCTTATTTTTTTCTCTGTGACAAAATGTGACTTATAATGTGAAAAAGGGCAGAGTCAAAAATGGATCAGTTTATAAAAGCCATATTATAAAACAATGCCACAGAATATAATGTTAATTAGAATTAAATAAAACTTTCAGGTGTCTTGAAATATCAATCATGTAATTTTGGTACCTCCTTGAGGAAACCAAGGTATCAAACGTGGTGGTGCTTTTATAACAAATACTAGAGGCCCGATGCATGAAATTCATGCAAGGGGTTTGGCCCTCACATCCACAGTGTCTTGCCTCGGCCCTCACAGCGCTGGCTTCATTTGAAAGGTCGTCTGGAAGGATATCCGGAAGGTCATTTGGCTCTCCGGTCTAATTAGCATATCACGTTTTCATTATTATAGATTGCTGCTACACCTGTTACCTTGAGCATCTATAGCCGGGGTGGGAATGTCCAGCCCCTGAAATCATTTGGTCTAGTCCTGCCAAGGCATTAGGGGTGAATTAATTAAATGTTTGACCGAAGCAGACTAATTTTGAAGTGATAATTTTCTATGGCCTGAGAATCTATATAATAAAAGAGAAACATGTAAATTGACTGTCCCTCCGCTACGCTCACCAGCCAATCAGGAGTGAGTATGCAAATTAACCCAACAAAAGTGGTGGATTAATTTGCATACACAGGTGCCGGGTGGAGAGCAGAGTGGGAGAGCCGGCGGAGAATGGAGCAGCTTGGGGAACTTGGCTCCCCAAGCCACCAGATGGAGAGCAGAGAGGGAGAGCTGGCGGCTTGGAGGACTTGGCAGAGTGGGAGGCCATGGGACAGAGACAGAGCAGGAAGGGAAAACCAAGAGCATGGGGAGCATCAGGAATTCTGAGAATAGTAGTTCTGGTGGCAGCCCCAGGTCTGGAAGTGGAAGCCCAGAGTGCGGGGAGCACCAGGAATGCTGGGAATCGTAGTTCTGGTGGCAGACGGATCTCCTAGACCAGGGGTGGACAAACTTTTTGACTCGAGGGCCACAATGGGTTCTTAAACTGGACCGGAGGGCTGGAACAAAAGCATGGATGGAGTGTTTGTGTGAACTAATATAAATTCAAAGTAAACATCATTACATAAAAGGGTACGGTGTTTTGTTTTTTTTTAGTTTTATTCATTTCAAACGGGCCGGATTCGGCCCGCGGGCCATAGTTTGCCCACGGCTGTTCCTAGACACTAGAGCAGCAGTTCTCAACCTGTGGGTCGTGACCCCTTTGTTGGTCGAACAACCCTTTCACAGGGGTTGCCTAAGTCCATCCTGCATATCAGATATTTACATTACGATTCATAACAGTAGCAACATTACAGTTATGAAGTAGCAACAAAAATAATTTTATGGTTGGGTCACAACATGAAGAACTGTATTTAAAGGGCCAGAATGTTGAGAACCACTGTACCTAGACACTAGAGCAAAGTGAACCTGGAACAAGTTACTGTTGCGGTGGGGGATAGAGGGAAAGCAAAGGTGAGAGACATAAGTAAAATCAGAGTGTCTAGGAAAAATTAAAGGGAAGATATCCTGAAACTTCCAGGAAATCTCCACCAATGAAGCAAAGAGAAAAAAAAAAGCCTCTATTATTCTGTGAGCAACAAACCAAACTGAGTCGGGGTCTCAGACAATTCGCTCACATGATTGTAAAGACAGACAGAAACTCCCGGATTGGAGAGGGCTCCCCTGAGGGCTCCCATATTGGAGAGGGTGCAGGTCGGGCTGAGGGACTCCCACACTCCCCAGTGCACGAATATTGTGCACTGGGCCTCTAGTAATATTAATAACTATCCAAATAGCCCTTGGCAGAAAAAAGGTTCCCCACCCCTCCTCTGTAGAAACAAAACAGTATTCTCTGTTGAAGTGCAGTGATAAAGGAGGGAATTGCCTCATGATAGAGAAAAGAATGACTTTATACAGATTCCTGTCAGTGATCATGAAAATTCCTTGAGTGGATTATATTCAAGATACTTTGTAAAAACACCCCTGGACTAAAATTTCACCTTCAAATCAAACCCAGCTAAGTACTTGTGTTCTGAGATCAGGCTGAAGGCAACCACATTCATGGTTACTGCTTCTCCAGCGTCTTCTGCAGACCTTTAGCCAGTTTTCCTTTCCCACTCATTGTTACTGGTTTTATGTTTCTCCAATTTCTCTCTAAATTGAATCCACTCCTTAGATGCCCTGGCTAATTTATTTAAAAAAATATTTTTCCTGGTTATGCACCAAGCTGAGAATAGACTTCCCAGTATTTGCCCTGGTCCCACAGATCCTACTGAGTTAATAAATACGCTGCTCCTCATCCCTTGTCTGACTTTTCTCCAATAGGCATCAGAAATTAAACAAAATTGCCAATGGTAAGTCTGACAACTAATGAGAGTTAGGAGAGGAATACTGCTGAGTTTATTAACTATTAGTAATTTCTAAGAGCCAGTGATAATTTCTAAGAGTCAGCAATATTTGTACATTTCTATGTATTCTAGATGAAAATTAGCCAAAATCATCCCATATAATCAAAGCCTAATATGCAAATTGTCCCCTTGACTGAGAATTTGACCAGGGGGCGGGGCCAGCAGGCCAACCGCCCACGGCCCCTCCCCCAAGCTGGCCCCGCTCCTGATCAGCCCCCTCCTCTCTGATTGGGGGCAGGGCTGCCCGCCCAACCGCCTGCAGCCCCTCCCCCGGCAGGCGTGGCCAATGGGTCTGATCAGGATAGGCTGGCCAGACCCCACCCATGCACGAATTCGTGCACCAGGCCTCTAGTGTGTGTATAATAGGATGATGTCTACTTTTCTTTGAATTCAAACTGGGACTAAATGAAATGTAACCATTTAAAATTACATGATCTTGATTTAGATCAGTCTTTTCTAGATAAAGGCATTTTCAAGAGCTCATTTATTTTCAGTCAATTCCTTTTTAAATGCATTTATAAATAATCTGAACACTAAAATTCAGACTTTACAGGGATTGTAGAAAATTTTAGGTGAAAGGTACCATACAGGTGTGTTCTCTTAAATATACTCCCATAGATGCAGAGGTTCAGGTGCCAGACCCACACAGGTTTCTGGGAGCCTGGATTGGATCATTCTGTCTTCAAAGCATGGAATACAGAGTGGAAAGACATTGTTCAGAGATGACGCTGAAAATTAAGTAGTCAAACTGAAAGAAAAAAATAAAATGAGCAGACAAATACAAACTAGGTAGAAGGGAACTGAAGATAATAAGTTATTAATTTTAAAAATAAATAAGTAAGCATTACTATAGACTCAATACTTAAAGTCTCTTTATAGAATTCATGTTGAAGAAGCCATCCACACTATATGTGAAAACTTACAGTGGCAACTACTTACTATTTTCCAAGAATGTTGATTTTGTTTTGAATGCTCTGAGTATTGGATAGTTTTTCCTTTTATTGGATACTTATAACTTCTATCTATTGGTTCTTGTATTTTTAAAAAATATCTTTATTGTTTAAAGTATTACATAGGTCCTCCTTTTTACCCCATAAGACTCTTCCAGCTCACTCTCATCCCCTCCTCCCCCAGGCTCTCACATAAATTGGAGTATTTCTAGAAATTCATCTGGACCCAGTTGAATTCAGATAGCAGGATTATCTAGACTTTTTTAAAAAAATATTTTATTGATTTTTTATAGAGAAGAAGGGAGAGGGACAGAGAGCTAGAAACATCGATGAGAGAGATCGATCAGCTGCCTCCTGCATGCCCCCCACCGGGGATGTGCCCGCAACCCAGGAACATGCCCTTGACCGGAATCGAACCTGGGACCCCTCAGTCCACAGGCCGATGCTCTATCCACTGAGCCAAACCGGTTCGGCTTATCTAGACATTTTAATGTAGGATCTTAATAGTTAAGAAAAATAGGAATGTTGTTTAACTAAAATTGAAGACAGACTGATATTCACATAATTGTTCTCAACCTTGAAATGTTTTGTAGAATTTTATACATTCTCTAATTAAATAAAATTCTTCTTAAGAGACAAAAGGTCTCTTAATAGGATTATTATTGTCATTGTTGTTAGCAAAGAAATGGCACCAGACCTTGGTTCAACAACCTTGGTCCTTGAGTTTTGGCTAAGAAAGAATTCAGAGCCAAGACTCAAATACCAGCAAAAGTTTATTTAGAAAGTCACAGAGGTAGAAGAAGTGAGCCATGGAAGAAATGAGCCAACTGGGCTGTGTGGGCTCATGAAAAAAGTTACAGAGGAAAAAGAAGGGCCCTTGGAGCTTAGAAGGAAGAGAGTAAAGGTACTTTCTGGGAAGAAGGGGGAAAGGCACAGGTGTTCTCCAGAGAGAGCAAGATCTAGCACTGGTCCTCCTCTGAGGGTTTTTATCCTTTCTCTAAAGGTGGGGATCTGAGGGGAGGTCCCAGAGAGCATCTCAATGAAATATCAGTTTTTCAGGTGTATTTTCTCAGGGTCCTGGTCTCTACTGATTGGTTGGCACTAGGGTAAGGGGTCATTAGTCTTTGCATGTGGCCCTGATGTCAGCCATGGTGTCACTTTCTCTGGTTTTGCTGCTTTTTTGGAACTGGAGCTAAAACACAACTGAGGCCTATATGTTCTCTCTAGTTTGTCTAAAACTCTGTCTCTGTGGTCCACAGACCAGAGGCTTTGTTCTTAAAATTACTTGATGCAGATCAGAACCTCATTGTTCTGAGGATTTAGTGCTTAAGGGAGTAATCATGCAAGGGCTTTTATGGGAATCGTATGAGGCTATTCTTTGGGCTCCTTGTTCCTCTTCTAATGGATCTATCACATGATTAGCCACATGCTAGGGGAGGAAAGGTCAGGGAAGGGTCTGAATCACATGACCAGTGAGATGAAAGGTCAGGGGTCTGAACTGCATGATGAGCAGTATGCCAGGGGAGGAAGTCACCAGGGGGAGAGGTCTTATCTTTCCAATTTTGCTAGTTGCCAGATACCTAGGAATTTCTGCCCTGGTGACCTTGTGTACCTGGCCTATTGTTCCTTCTCTGCTTATGCCTATCTACTGTCTCTTACACTGTCAACATATTTAACGAGCACATTTTGAGACAGGCACATAGCCAGATCTATTGAAGGGCAAGGCCCTTGTTTTCAGTGACCTTCAAAAGTATAGTCAGTACTATGGCAGGAAAGAGTGGAAGGTTGTTTTATATGTAATGTTTATAAACATTTTGGAGCAGGACTATAAAATGTAAGGGAAACATTATGCTTCCTGAGAAAAATAAAAATGCCCTTCTCAAGCTCAAAGAACTCAGTATAAATTTGTTACTATTTTATTAAAGCCAAAGACAATAAAAAGGAAACACCATTAAACAATGAGAAGGAAAGAATTAAAAGGATTCCCACATTTTATAAGTTTATCCAGATACAAGTAACAGTTACGAATGACCAAATAGCATTCTTTCCTTGAAAATATGGGGCTTGAGGGAAATTGTCAAAAGGATGAACAAAAACCAGCAAGGCCAGCACGGGTGTGTCTATCTGAGATAGAAGAGGGGTTCACTTTGTATTAGATTACAATTCTGATAATGGTCTTCACAGGCAAATACCAGGGATTTCTGTGGGGACATGCCCTGGGGACTTGAACAGCATCTGAATCAGAGAGAGGTCTGGCTTTCTGGCCCTACTCTAGTGTCTAAGCCTTTTATAAATGGCTCTGGTACAACAAGCTGTGGTAATCATCCTTTTCCATGAGGAGTGGCTGCTGTTCTTCAGAGAGCTGCTTTCTCTTTCGACGATGATGACGACACAACAGGCCAATGAGCCCTCCCAGCACAGCCGTGAGGACAGACCCCACTACAGCCGCCCCAGTGAGCCATGGCCAGATCTGCCTTGCTTGTTCTAAGTAGGGCTTAATGTAGTCTTGAAAAAAGTCTGGATCTGAAATAGAAAGGCATTCAATGTTTTAAAATTATTGTGGTCATCACCACCATCACCATCACCACCACCATCACCATCATCCTTGCATAATACTTTGGAGTCAGATGTTTGAGTTTGAAAGTCAGCCCTGATACTTATCAGCTGTAAGAGCTTAGGGAGGTTATACCTAATATTCCTATACCTTAATGCAGCGGTTCTCAACCTGTGGGTCGCGACCCCTTTGGCGGTCGAACGACCCTTTCACAGGGGTCGCCTAAGACCATCCTGTATATCAGACATTTACATTATGATTCATAACAGTAGCAACATTACAGTTATGAAGTAGCAACGAAAATAATTTTATGGTTGGGTCACAACATGAGGAACTGTATTGAAAGGGCCAGAAGGTTGAGAACCACTGCCTTAGTGTCTTCATCAGGAAAATAGGAAAATAATAATATCACCTTGTTGGAATGTTTTAGAGTATATAGATAATATATAATCTATAAATTACACAGTGCCTGGCCCCAAGACAGTTTACTAAAACTCGTTGAGCTATTTATTCTAGTATTTTGTCTCCCAATTTCTAAATAACAGGCAAATATTGCTATCTCTTAATTATCAAGTTTATCTCTGGAATTCCTCAAATGTAAATAATGAGTTGGTTCTCTTACAACTTTTTTAAAAATTTTAAATTCTTTATTGTGAAGACATATCTACATATGCCTTCTTTTTCCCCAATTAACACTCAACAAAACAATAAAAACACAACAAAAGTAAAAACCCCATTAGTTAAGGCTATACGACACGAAACAAGCCTTTGGTCGTTTCTTTTTTTTTTAAAAAAAATATTTTATGGATTCCCCAAGAGAAGAAAGGAAAAAGACCAAGGTTAGAACATGATGAAGAAGAAACCACCACCCACCCCTTCCGCACATCTCCCACTGGAGATGTGCCTGCAACCCAGGTACATGCCCTTGACCGGAATCGAACCCGGGACCCTTCAGTCCGCAGGCCGACGCTCTATCCACTGAGCCAAACCGGCTTCGGCCTTTGATCGATCTCTTAGACCCCCTTCCCACCCTCCCCTGCCTTCCCTCTGGTGTTTGTCGGTCTGTTCGATGCTTCTCTTACAACTTCTTTTTTTGATCTTTTCAATATAACAAAATCATGATTTTTATTATTTTTAGTATTTAGATATTATTCATAAGTTGAACCAAGTATTATGCTATGATTACATTTCCTTTCTTACATTATTATTCCTGGAAGGCAATAATTTATGGTATCCTTTTGTTTGATTTTAAAGTACCCATCACTGTTTATCAGATAATCTAACATATTCTACATCCATTTTGTAATACAAAGGAAAGAAGAGTGCACATTGGGCTTCACCCTGCAGCAGATTATGGCTCCGTGACTCAAGTGTTGAGCAAAAGTAATATATGCAACTTTGGGGTAGTTTCCTTAAAAAGAAATGGCATGCCTCTTTATTGTTGCTTATTTAGCTGGATTGTGGTTTGTGTCTTGGAGAGCCATCATGGATCACGTGGTCCAAGTTAAACCCTAGGTCTTGTGGAACTATAAGAAGGGAGTGGCTCTGGTTCCTGAAATTATGAAGTGGAAACTGGACAACATACCAAGACTGTTATTTGAGCAATACATTAACTTACTTAAGCCTTGGATATTTGAAACTAGATCTGCTCCCTATTCTCACCTGTCCACCCTTGCTGATGGAGGAACTATAACCTTCCTTTATGACCCATTTCCTCCACAATAGGCAGTTCATATGCGGTGGACCATTGACTTAAGATGGGCCAATCATAATCATTACTCAGGATTCACTGTGCTGTGATTGAGAGTCCATGGCTCAGGAGCTGATAACAGATTCAACATGTGGAAGACAGGAAGAAGTCAGCACACTCCCAAAAGCAGAGACCAGAGACAGAGAGTAACAAGAGTCAGAGAATGAGAGAGGCCGTCTTTAGGGTGCTTAGTTCCCTGCCTCTCCCTGTCCCTCAGTGTCAGCCCAATTTCTGCCTTTCCTTGAATTTTATAAACCAGTAAATTCCCTTTTCATCTAAGTTCATTCCTATGGAGATTCTGCCTTTTGACTTTCAAAAAGTTCTAATTATTTTTTAAAAGTTAATTACATGCCTGCTACAATAAAGACAGAGAAGCATCTTCACATATTCTGGAGTTACAATTATATGTAAGACTTACATAAAGTCGAAATGAGATCCACAAACCAAGGAGAAAAGGAATTTTTGTTTAATAGACTAAACAAAAATTAGGGTAGCAACACAAAGTAAAATTTAAAATGAGAGTCTCACCTTTAACCATAAACTTAGTAAGGCTCAGAAAAATTAAAACAGGGATGTTGTTTTGTAATCAGGGGAATTTAGTAATCAGGGAAATTTGTATATTAAAGCAGTATTCATTCACAGGAGATAAAAGTGCAGCTCCTGTGGTGTAAGTGGGGCTATAGGGCTAAAACCCTGTCCACTGCTGCTAGCCGTCTTCTTCCCGGGCACTGTCCTTTTGCCCGCTGTCACTAAGATCCCTCTAAAACACCTTAGAACTCATTAAGCATAATTTGAACAATATTGAAATTTAGTGTTTCTTTTCATCAGGAAGGGACAATCACTTGCAAATGGCACACATGAGGTAAATTATTAAAAAAGATTTATAAGTTGGAATTATAGCAATTTATATCTAAACAATGAAAGCAAACAAAGGTAAAAGAAAAAAAAGAAATTTTAAAATGTGAAAACTTTTTTCATCAGTTTTTAATATATTTTAAAATTATTTTGAAAATGGGACTGCAAAGGCCTAGCATATGTTGCTATTAATCACTTTAATATATAGTGCACTTAAGATATCTGACAAAATGCAGAGTAAATAGAGGTTACATGATAAATATGATTTCCTTTAATTTTAAAAGAATTTAACTAGAAATAAATGATAAATACTGTTGAGCCCTTCCTGTGACTTGAGTCTCCTCTTCCTTTACTCCTCCAATGGGTTTGGTTGCCTTTCAGTAAAAAGTACCCATTTGGACATGAGGGAAGGAGCAATGAGGTGAAACATGTGTGTGAAAGACATGTGTGGGTTAAGGAGGACCCTTTCTTCCATGGAGTAATAGAGAGATAATTGGTTTGGAATATAATATTTGCCACTTACTAGCTTTGTGACTTAAAATCAGTCACTTTATCCTTCTGGTCTCAATTTACTCACCTACCAAACAGAATAGAAATGACATAGCAACTTATTTCCCCTGCTGTCTCATATCACTCCCTTTCACTCCGTAACAAAAGCAACACAGAGGTTCCTTCTGTGTCTGGCCCGGCTCTTGTTGTTACTACCTCAGTGAATTACATCACCATTCGTTATTTTCACAGCCCAGAAAGCTTAAAGGCAACCCTAGTATCTCTTTCTTTCTCACCTCATATAAAAATCCTTTTTTCAAATTATGTAAGTTTTCTTTGCAAAATAATATCAAATTCTTTAGTGCTTTCTGCCTCCTTTCCTACCACCACCACTGCAAGCCAAACTGCCTTCATCTCTCCCGCAGACACTTACAATAGTGTTTTCACTGGCCTCCCTAAATATGCTTTCAACTGCTACAAACTTCCTATATGCTGCAGGAACAGTGATCTTTTATAAACTCTAATTTGACCATGATCTGTTTACAGTTTATTAAGGCTTCCAGTATTCTAACATTATGGCCAAAATCCATAATCAAGAGGAGCCCTTTATCAAATAATTAATTCTTCCTCTCATACTGATATCCTCTGAAACGTCGCTTTGTTGATCTCTAGAAACGGGACATCTCTAAATGAGTCATTAGGTAAGTAGTTGTTTAAGGCCTTTCTCTTCCATTAGGATGTAAGCTCTGTACAGATAGAGGCTGTGTTATTTGACACTGTATCCACAGTATCTTAGACTACATCTTGTTCAAGGTAGTTATTAAACATATGTATGCAGAAAGGATAAATAAATCAATAAAACCACTTAGAAAAAAACCTAGTGTAATAGAAGACTTGACACATGTAAAAATACATATCAAAAAATGACCTGGGTGTTAAGAGGGATGACATTTTTCTAACAAGCTTTACTTGTATTGGTTAAGAGATACCACCCTTTGTGATAAATATCACTTAAACTCAAACTAATTCACTGATTTCACTCCATACCAGATACCAGTTGGTACTTAGGAAAAGCTTTCAAGATATCAATCCTGATCTTGTAGGGCTCCCAGCCAAGGTGGAGAAGGGAAAGATTTATCCTCAGGAAAATAGCCATGTAACTCTAGTAAAGGAATGAATAAACATGGCTACATATATGTATAAATGATTTGATATCCGAGAGTTTGACAGATGAATAAATAGCATCAGAATTTAGCCAGAGAGAAGAGCATATTCAAAAACATGAGTCAATGAAAGAGTCTGGCATGTTCTAAAATGGAAATCATAAAACCCTAAGTGATGAATCTAAAATGGAAATCATAAAACCCTAAGTGATGAATCTTTGGAAAGCCATTATCAATATGCTGCCCTCATTATGTACTATGGGTATTTACACAAGAAAGGGAAAGCGTTAAATGAGACTGCCCCTCTTTATGACCCACTCCCCTTACCACACCTCCACAGTTTGCAAAATCCCCTGTTCTCTTAAGGTTTTCAAAGATCTGATCTTCTCTGCCAGCCATTTCAGTGTGCCTTCCATTGGCTATGATATTCAGATAAATCAAAATAGGTCAGTTGAACTCACATCTGTTTAGTGGTTCCCCAAAGGAGAGGAAAAGGATAAAATGCACATTCTCTCATTGGCCCTAAATTGTGGTTCTGCTATGCAACATACTAGATGGACTAGGACAAGTTGTTTATATTCTTTAAGCCTCTGTTTTCTCACCTTGAAAAGGAAAAAGAAATAACAGTACCTACTTCGCAGGGTAGTTATGAATGTTAAAGGAAATAATGTACACAGCCTCCTAGAGGAGTTCTTGGAACATAAAAAAATACTATGTGTTAGCTACTGTGGAATAGCTAAATTTAGCTCCTCTGTGTAATTTCCCATAATTCATACTCAAATAAGGGAATTTTATATATATGATATCACTTTCCACCTTCATTTTTCCTGCTATCCTTTTAGTTTAGGGTATTCCCTGCCCCTTTTTATCTGCAACCTTCCTGCTATTCCTTCAAGGCCTGGTCTTGTCTTTCTAGATGGAACTACTCAGAAGTCATTGTTTTCTTCTCTGTAAAGGTTATGACTCTCGTACTACACTTAACACAGCCTACGTTTCATGCTTTCTTGCACAATTGTCTGACTTTCACTTTGAATTTAGAGCTCTTTGGGGTCTGGAACTAGGTCAGTCATTATGTCACTAAAGTCTAGCACAAGAGTTGATAAAAGTCACTCATTTGTTCATTTTATCTATCCATTTATGTTTTCACAAATTATCAATGAATATAATAAAATGTCAGTGCTTGTTGAATGCCTCTTACCCACAAACCACACGCTGTTTTGCAGCTTTTGGATGTTGACCTTCTTAGAGCGGAAGCATTGTGTAGTACAGTGTTGATATCACACTCCTCCACATATCGGTGTTTAATATTGGGAAAGTCACTTAAATTCTCCTCATATTAGTATTCTCACCTCTTTCTAGTGATAATGAGACTTACCTAATATAAGGTTGGTTAATAACGCATGTATGGAATCTGCATGTAGCAAGCTCTCGAGTGAGGGGAGACATTACTCTCTGTTCATTATCAAGAAGTTACTGATATAGATCTACTAAAAAAATGTATTTAAAACCCAGATCTAATTACAATTCTAGAGTTTTTTTTATCTCTATCTTAATCATAGCATAGCAGTTATCATAAGTTGTTGTTATTATTTGGGTTTGAATAATAAAATGTCCAGATTTTTTCTTGGTAACCCAGCAGGGAGTTCCCAAAGATGATTTCAAAACTGCTACATGCACTAGGCTCCTTAATCAAAATATCTATATGAGATATTTTGATCCCAGTATTTCAGGTTAAAAACTGAGATTCATGGACTTGAAGTCACACCACAGTCAGCAGATAGTCATATTTCAAGCCCATTTTCCCCACTGATTTTAATTCTAGTCTCTTTCCATGGCCTTCATGTATGAAATGTATATTAAGCAGAATGAATATGAGTTGGAAAACCCTTGCAACTTGGTTCATGTAGTAATAAATTGGTAATAAGTTTGGGGCTGTAATGCACTTTCCCAATTTAAAGGATTTGGTGATAACATTGTACAAACATAGGTTTTGTATTCTCTCAAAAGAAATCGGTCACACTTTATTCAGCAATTTATGTGAAAGAAATTGAACTTTACCAGGATCTTGTAGGTAGCTATAGTCATAGCCCAGGTCTCTGGATGGAATAAAGAAATCACCATTCCTGTAGAGGGGTATGAAAGGAACCATGTAGGAATCCCGGTTATGTCCAATGGGTGCGTTGGTTGCTGGATAAACTTCTTGAAGAGGACGGTACCTTCGGAGCCACTGTTCAAAAATACTGCAGAGGAAAGGATTATTCAGACTCAGAAACATATCATTTATAAAGAAAATATTTGGATTTCTTAAAGTAAAATAACAAGACATATCTTAAAATCCCAAGACATGGAAAGATGCCAAATATATTTTTCATTTTTTGCAAGTATTCAGTAAAGCACCAGTTCATGCTGTCAGGCCCTGATGAAACTCATTCGTTTGAAAGAAATATTAGAGAAAACTTTGAAACAGGAATTTTTTTAGAAGATAAATGAAACTTACATGATAGGTTTAGATCCTTCAGAATGCTGCAGAACAAGGGTAATTATTGGTTGAGTGACAACTGAGTCGTAGTTATAAATTAAATATGTTCCCGTGTCAAAGAAAGTTA